>NC_079435.1:9504203-9804203 GCF_903798145.1 Danio aesculapii | reverse complement strand
ATAGACCTTTCCGGAAAATTATCGGCAATTTTCCGGCCCTTTTTGAAAATACAGGTAAATTGGTAAACTTTCCGGAAAGAGAAGTTGTAACATTGCCAGTAATTTGCCGGAATGCTTCGCTGTGTGAACGCAGAAGGAAAATTGCCGGAAAGAGCGTGTTCATGTCTAGAACGTGCTGACGTGAGACGTCTACTCCAGCCAATCAGAACACTCAGACGCATCCACTTCCGCACTGTTTATGAAAATAAAAGCCTTTGGATACTTATCCAGACGCATTTAGCTGCTAGTTGTTAGTCAGATAACATTTCTATGTTCCTTCTTAATGCCAACTGTGTAAAAAATTATTGATAAAATGCTTATGATAAACTGCCGATTGTTTACCTTCAAGCTCTGCTTCAGTTACTTGACGCGTGTGCACGTGACGGAGCCGGTGAGCGCCAGCACACACACATAGATCTCGACATGTGAAAGTGTTCCTCCATATGTTTCATCAAAGTTGTTCACAATACTTATCCATCCACAGAATTTGTAATGTAGTCAAATGTGTAAACATTTAGCTGCGGTTCGCGCTTCTGCCGTTGGATGTCTCTGGGACAAAAGCAGCTGCATGAATGCTAAAGCTTTAAACAAAAGTGAAATCATCAACAAAAGCCCAACCCGTTCTATGTTTACAAATACAAGCGCAGCGGTTTAGAGCTCATTTCTGGTTAATTAGAATTTACTAGTATAAATGGATTGGATGGAACTGGAATTGATGTGTGAATGATCTTTTTCCAGAAAAATTCCAGAGCGTCCATGCCTGTGTGAACAGCGCTTTTTTGAATTTACCGCTAAAGTCGTTCTGGCAATTTTCCAGATATTTACTGGTATCACTGTGTGAAAGGGGCTTGTAGCCCCTTTCACAAATACAGAGTTTGTATGTGTGACCAGGCCCTTTTTGAAAATACCTGTAAATTGGTTCTGGCAATTTTCCGGAAAGAGAAGCTGTAACATTACTGGTAATTTGCTAGAATGCTGCGCTGTGTGAACAGAGGGAAGATTGGCGGAAAGAGCGTGGTCACGATTAGAACCGCGCTGACATGAGACGTCTACTCCAGCCAATCAGATCATTCAGATGCATTCACATCCGCGCTGTTTATGAAAATAAAAGCCTTTGAATATTTTCCAGACACATTTAGCTGCTAGTTATTAGTCAGATAACGTTTCTATGTTCCTTCTTAATGCCAACTGTGTAAAAAATTATCGATAAAATGCTTATGATAAACTGCCGTTTGTTTACCTTCAAGCTCTGCATCAGTTGCTTGACGCATGTGCACGTGAAGGAGCCGGGGTGAAAGTGTTCCTCCATATGTTTTCATCCAAGTTGTTCACAATACTTATCCATCCACAGAATTTGTAATGTGTTAACATTAACTTCTGCCGTTGGATGTCTCTAGGACAAAGCAGCTGCATGAATGCTAAAGCTTTAAATAAAAGTGAAACCATCAACAAAAGCCCGACCCCTATTATGTTTACAAATACAAGCGCAGTCGTTTAGAGCTCATTTCTGTTTAATGATGTCAGAATTTACAGGGTTTTTGGAATGGATGTGTGAATAATTTTTTCGGGAAAAATTCCGGAACGTTCTTGCCTGTGTGAACAGCGCTTTTTTAAATTACCGGTAAAGTCGTTCCAGCAATTTTCCGGATATTTACTGGTATCACTGTGTGAAAGGGGCTTGTATCAATATAGTATTGTATACATGTATTTTGTTCTGTAGACAATCAAAACAAATATCGCTTAAGGGGGCTAATAATATTAACCTTAAAATGCTTTTTCAAAAATGAAAAACTGCTTTTATTCTTGCCGAAATAAAACAAATAAGACCTTCTCCACAAGAATTAAATATTATCAGACACACTGTGAAAATTTCCTTGCTCTGTTAAACAGCATTTGGGAAATATTTGAAAAAGAAAAAAAACAATAATTTTGACTAACTGTATGCCAAAATCTAAATATATATATTTTTAATGTTAGTAAAATAATATAGTAAAATAGTCAAATAAAAACTAGCTGGGAAAACGTGTGTTTGTGTCATTCGTTTATTATGCTTGAACCTACCAAACACGTAGGCCACATTTACTGAATCTAGCAGCATTTTCCTCTTTCTCTTTGGAAGTCGTCGTTGTTTAAGAAAAACCACCTTACTTTAATGTTTACCATGTTAAAAAAAAATAGCAACTCCACAGTGCTGATGTGAGCGAAACCAAAACGTAGAAGATGGTTTGATATATTTACAGGTGTGCTGGACTCACCGAGAGCGTCTCAGAAAACGCTCTGAGTGTGTGACCTGATGAGGGCTCTTAAAAGTCTGTCAGATGTAGTACTGATGCGCTGCCAAGCTGTCCATGAAGGGCCGCACCAGATTATCTGTGGAGAAGTAGAAGACCAGGCCGAAGGTGATGGAGATGGGCAGAGCCGGAAGAGCCTTCTTGAAGATGGCCAGCAGAAGGAGCGTCAGACACAGACCCTACCACACACACAGACACCAGCAGCACAGTTACACATTTCAGTCAGGGGCAGCTGCAGTGAAATGGGGGCCCTAGCTAGCTCGCTCACTCTATCTATCAATCTATCTTTCTGTGTTCATCTATCTATCTATCTATCTATCTATCTATCTATCTATCTATCTATCTATCTATCTATCTGTCTGTCTGTCTGTCTGTCTGTCTGTCTGTCTATCTATCTATCTATCTATCTATCTATCTATCTGTCTGTCCGTCTCCATCCGACTGTAACAACCGCTGAACACGCTTCTCTGGGTACTTCGAACTATCTTGACCGTCAAAACACATCCACTTACTTCCACATTCATATGTATCTGTTTATGTCACGCCGCGGTTTTTAACAGTTTGGCGCCGTTTTGAGACTGAATAATACTTATGTTCGTCATTCTTCATCCTGTCAGTTTCGTTTCAGTCAGCTTCGCGGTTTTGAGCTTTTGGCGCCATCTTGTGACTGAATAATGCGCAGGTTAATGTAAACTCCATCAGCTGTTTTCCTTTCTGTCAGCTTTGCGTTTAATTAAGTAATTAATGAACTATTACAACTCAGAACAATGTTTTATGTCTAATATCTATCATTTGTGTCAAGTAGCCACGTAATAAGCCGAATAAAGTAGGTTTATTAGTTTCATTTCAGGTTGTTTTCGCAAAATAAATAAATCCCTTCAGACTTCAGTCGGGCAGCTGATAAACCTGTTAGGCTTTATTCTTTAATAACAGATGTTTATCCCTAACATACAATTTTGCAATATTGAATATTATATATTATATAATATCGATACAAATCAAAAAATCAAACTACTGCAGAACAGGACAAAATAACAGACTTGTTAAAGTAGTTCAGCAGTTGTTAGTGAATGAGTAGTTGTTAGACTTACGATGAGAATGGCCACAAAGCAGGCCAGTGTGGTGTTCCAGTCTCCTCCAGTCGCCGCTGCTTTTCCCACCAGCACACTGTAGAAGATGAAGTCTCCCAGCCCCAGCTTCACTCCTCCTGTCACACACACACACACGCACGCACACGCACACGCACACACACACAAAGCTTTAATCACAGGAGACTCAAGAAAACCTTAAACCTGTTTGTTTAGTTTGCCTTCGCATCCTGAGGCATTTTAACTTCATTATGCACATTTACCCAACTCAAGTCTTTAAAGCAAAGCTGTAATCAAACAATATGAACTGATTATGATCTGATGATTTTTTACCAAAATAATAGTACTAATATTAATAATAAACAGAGCTGCCAAACGATGAATCGTATAATAACACATAAAATGCGAGAGTACCTGTGTAATTTTATTATGTATATACAGTATCTAAAAATTAACACATACACACATATTTACAGTACACACATAAATTAAGTAAATACAACCTTTAATTTTGGATGTGATTAATCCCAATTAATAATTTGTCAGCACTAATAATTTATAAACCATAAATGATTAATTAATAAATAATCATTTTATGATTTTAACTAAACCAACATCAACAGTCACTGAGTTTTTGCCATGTCCTCTTAATTTATGCTACATTTATGAAGCACCTTTAAGCTAAAATGATCAAGTTTGTGGAGTTAGGAAAAGCATTTCATTCATTCATTTTCCTTCGGCTTAGTCCCTGATTATCAGGGGTCGTCACAGCGGAATGAACTGCCAACTATTCCAGCACATTTTACGCAGCAGATGCCCTTCCAGTTGCAATCCATTACTGGGAAACACCCATACATTCTCTCATTCACACACACACTGATAAACTATTTAGTTTATTCAATTCGCTTATAGCTCCACAAAGAAACAACAACTGGCCCAGCCGAGACTCGAACCAGCAACCTTCTTGCTTCCACTGAGCCACCATGCCGCAATAAAGCAGTTCATGTCACATTTTATTATGCGACTTAGTTCTAAAGTAAAGATGCTGGCTTGTTCTTGTTCAGATGTATTTTTCAACCAAGTTCTGGCAACCCTAATGAGTCAACATGCAACTCCTTCGTTGTGATTTTTCTTGAACCAGAGAGAGTACTTTGATACACAGTTCAAATATCTCATTAACAACTAGTCCAGTTCACTTCTGCACACACAGTTTTGTAAACACGCTTGGCACTACCTGATTTTTTCAGAATTTCATTTGCATGCAGAATGCGGTTGCCACTTCCGTAAATTTTACAGAACAGAACTGAGCACTAAAAGGTGAAGTCTTAACCAAATGTATCTGAAGCATGTATGTGACCACTTACGGTCTTCCTCCAGGTCCTCTTCTGCTGAATACTGCCTCCTCCCTGCCTGAGGCGCATCATCCTCTGACTCCACCCCTTCTTGTGTCCGAACTCCGCCCCCACTGCGCCGCCTTCCACCAGCTGAGAGGAAGAAAACGGCAGATAATTCACTATTTTCCAAAATACAACAACTATATTCCACTATATTTACAGTTAAATTATTCATTTAAAGGCCTCACTAGGTTAATTAGGCAGGTTAAGTCATTGTATAACGATGGTTTGTACTGTAGACAATCGGTAACAAATATTGCCTAAGAGGGCTAATAATTTTACCTTAAAATGGTCAACAAAAAACGTAAAACTGCTTTTATTCTTGCTGAAATAAAGCAAATAAGACCTTCTCCAGAAGAAAAAATATCATAGGAAATACTGTGAAAAATTCCTTGCTCTGTTAATCATCATTTGGGATAATAGTTTGGGCGTTTAGCAATATATATAGCACTCACCTGAATCTGTATTATTAGAGTCAGCCATTCCAACCATCCAGACCATGGCAGCTGAGATGATAAACATTTATTAGTATGTATCTGAATTTATACTGATTAAACTAACTTTGAGTCTCTCTGTGCTGAGTTTCATTGGTCAGGACATACATGAATATATGAGCGCAGGGAAAATGGGCTCATTTCTTTCTTGAGCCGTTTCCACCAGCATCCTCAACGGGCCTTTTGGACACAACACCGCGATCAGATCTGAAAAACAAACACACAACACTCACATAATCGGATACAGCAGATATGAGCATTTTTAGTGATTAAAAGTAAAAAAATTATAATTAAAAAAAGAAAAACTGAGTACAATTTACATTTGATGCTAATAAAGTAATAAACAATAATAAAGACAGTAAGAAAATGAAGGAAAGTGCTAAAATAAAATTAAGGTGGCGACCTCTGATAAAAAAGCAAATGAGGACAAGAAAGTAATAAGTACAATTACATTTAATGCAAAATTAAATTAAATTACATTAAATAACATTTAAAATTAAATTGAATTATGTTTGTGTTTTTTGTTGCACATAATGCTGTTCAGTTATTTAGTCATCTAAAACTAATGCCATGAAAGTAATGGCTACTTGGAAAAAATAAAATAAAATAATTAAGTAAATAAATTAAGTAAAGTAAAGTGGAGACCGCTGATGAATAAAAAAATAAGATGAAGAAAAGTGCTAAAATAAAATTAAATAAAATGTAAAAAATTATATTTAATTAAAGAAAACAATAAAATAAAGGTGTTTCATCGCCCTTTAATGAGTAAAGTGGAGACCCCTGATGAATAAAAAAAATAAGATGAAGAAAAGTGCTAAAATAAAATAAAATTAAATTAATCTAAATTAAATTAAATTAAATTAAATAATGAAGGGGGTTCATCCCACTTTGATGAGTAAAGTAAATTGGAGACCCTGATGAATAAAAAAATAAGATGAAAAAAAGTGCTAAAATAAAATAAAATTAATCTAAATTAAATTAAATAATAAAGGTGGTTCATCCCACTTTTGATGAGTAAAGTAAAGTGGAGACCCCTGATGAATAAAAAAATAAGATGAAAAAAGTGCAAAAATTTATTACTTTTTTTATTAGATTAAATTAAAAAAGAAATAAAGGTGGTTCATCCCCCTTTAATGAGTAAAGTAAAGTTGTGACCCCTGATAAAGAAGGAAATAAGGTAAATAAAATAAAATAATAAAGGTGGTTCATCTCACTTTGGTTACCCCGATAGAAGTAAAGTGAAAAAAAAGGGATACGAGCTAAATGACTTATTTTCTTCTACGAATCATAAAAGAAATTTTAAATAAGCATTGACGTCCATTACATATTTCATTCATTCAAAATAACATAATTCAACTTCAACTTCTTTACTTATGTTGCACATTTAACTGCAAGGTGAATTGTGAATTGAAAAGTGCTTCACATAACACATAAAAATGTTAAAATGTTAAATATTTCAAAAAACACGGACAACCAAGTACAAACATTAAATTAAAAACATTCCACAACAAGCATTTCTTAGAGTATGCTGAACTGAAAAAATGTGTCTTTAACTTCACACTGAAACTAAAACCCCAAAACACACCGTATATAGAGATGGCTCCCAGGATGACCCAGGCGGACCACTCTGGCAGGTATTTAATAAAGATGAGGGCCATGAGGGCACTGATGACGATGAGATACGCTTGCTGGAGCCGCAGCGGACCCTTCCAGTGGATGCAGATCATGCCCACCACACCGAAGTTCCAGATGATCATCACCAGCGTCGGGTAGTCCATCGCCACATTATACGTCTTGAAGACCTCTCTGAAAAACAACAAAACTCTGAACACTCTAAAAAAAAAAGTCAAATTGACCCAGCCGGGGCTCGAACCAGCGACCTTCTTAGAAGTCAATATTAAACAGTATTAAAATGAAAAGGAAATAAACCAAAATAAAAGAAAACAAGAAGCGGAAATAAGCAGAACTCACCCCAGATACATGAAGCTGAACCAGAAGAGCAGCATCAGTGAGGACAGAATCAGCCAGCCGTGAATGAACTACACACACAAACACACACACAGGGTTTGGTTTTTATCTTGACGAGTGTTTATAATCATAGGCTGTATCCAAAATGGCTCCCTAAACCCTTAAATAGTGCACTTTTTTGAGGGAGAACCCAACATTAAAGCATCAGGACAGTAATCGGACTACATTCACACATGCCATGCTTGACCAGGCTGTGGATTAAAGCTAATAACATTGTAAATAATGTCGAATTTCTTACACGGACCGATCATTTGGATTTACAAGACCTCAGTGTGTCATCAGGAACCACAACAATTGATTTGGTCTCATTTGTATGCATTTGTATGCATCTCTAAAACTCACTACATAAATCACCAAGGACCACAAATTCAGCTCAAAATCTTTAATCCATAATGTTCTACTGAAGAAAGAACCTGTGGGTGAGTAAATTAACAGGGAATTTTCATTTTTGGGTGAACTATCCCTACTGTACTAATAAATTATTGTAGGAAACATGAAGGTATAAGGATGATTTTGGAAACAGCAATAGTTTTATAGTAAGAGTAAAGCAAGTCTCACCTTATAGCAGCGGTACTTATAGAGCAGCACCAGGATGATGGTCATGAAGACGATCACACTGATCATGACCAGAGTGTTGAGCACAGAATTCAGCAGACGCTGGCCCACTGAGTTCGGGTCTTCTTCAAAAGGGGTGTAAATGCTGAAAAACACAAACACACTCACACTTTAATCGAGGTGATGCTTGTGATTTATTGTTAGACATTATGTTGTTCAGTTATTTAGTGATTTAAAAACTAAAGCTATGAAAGTAATGGCTATTTTGTAACTTGAAAAAAAAAAAAAAATAGACGGTTCACATAAATATAAAATAAGGTAAAAAAAGGGGATTCATGTAAAGTGCGCCTACCCCTAAAAAAAAAGGTAATAAGATGAGGAGAGTGCTAAAACAAAACAAAACAAAAAACACCACAAAACAAAACAAAAACAAAAACATAAACCAAAACAAAAAGCAAAGCAAAGCAAAAAAACAAAACAAAAACACCAAACAAAACACTGAACAAAAAACAAAAAAACTACACAAAAACATAACAAAAAACATAACAAAAAACAAAACAAACAAAACAAAACAAAACAAAAAACATAAACCAAAACAAAAAGCAAAGCAAAAAACAAAACAACACAACACTAAACAAAACACTGAACAAAAACAAAACAAAAAAAAAAAAAAAAGCAAAAACATAAAACAAAACAAAGCAAAAAACTAAACAAAAACATAAACCAAAACAAAAAGCAAAGCAAAAAACAAAACAACACTAAACAAAACACTGAACAAAAACAAAATACTAAACAAAAAACAAAAGCAAAAACATAAAACAAAACAAAGCAAAAAACTAAACAAAAACATAAAACAAAAAGCAAAGCAAAGCAAAGCAAAAAACAAAACAACACTAAACAAAACACTTAACAAAAACAAAAAACTAAACAAAAAACAAAACAAAAGCAAAAACATAAAACAAAACAAAGCAAAAAACTAAACAAAAACATAAAACAAAACACTGAACAAAAACTAAACAAAAACATAACAAAAAACAAAACAAAAACAAAACAAAAGACAAAACAAAGCACAAAACTAAAAAAACATAAAACAAAACAAAAAGCAAAGCAAAAAGCAAAGCAAAAAACAAAACAAAAACACTAAACAAAACACTGAACAAAAACAAAAAACTAAACAAAAACATAACAAAAAACAAAACAAAACAAAGCAAAAAACTAAACAAAAACATAAAACAAAACAAAAAGCAAAGCAAAAAACAAAACAAAAACACTAAACAAAACACTGAACAAAAACAAAAAACTAAACAAAAACATAACAAAAAACAAAAAAAAAAAAAAAAAACAAAACAAAGCAAAAACTAAACAAAAACATAAAACAAAACAAAAAGCAAAGCAAAAAGCAAAGCAAAAAACAAAACAAAAACACTAAACAAAACACTGAACAAAAACAAAAAACTAAACAAAAACATAACAAAAAACAAAAAAAAAACTAAACAAAACAAAAACATAACAAAACAAAAAGCATCACACAAAAAGCAAAGCAAAAAACAAAACAAAAACAACAAAAAACAAAACAAAAGCAAAAACAAAAAACAAAACAAAAACAACAAAAAACAAAACAAAAGCAAAAACAAAAAACAAAACAAAGCAAAAAACTAAACAAAAACATAAAACAAAACAAAAAGCAAAGCAAAAAACTAAACAAAAACACTAAACAAAACACTGAACAAAAACAAAAAAGTAAACAAAAACATAACAAAAAACAAACAAAACATAACTAAACAAAACAAAAAGCAAAGCAAAGATCAAAACAAAACTAAACTAAAAACTAAACAAAAACAAAGCAAAACAAAAAAGTAAAATAAAGTCAGTTCATCCTGCTGTGGTGACATCTGATAGAAGTGAGTAAAGTAAATAAGATAAAATATTGTTTATCCTCAGGTATTAAAAAGTATAACACAAATAAAAAATAGAAAAATATACATTTAAACTGTACATAAAAATACCTTTTACTGACATACCAACACTTGTATATATTAAATTATACAGTACATATATTAAAATAATACTAGTGTAGGCCAATAATAGCTTTTGTTAATCCACCTAATACTGGAGACACTATCAACTCTCATTTGCTGTCTGCAAGGTGTACAATTTTCTCCTTAACAACAGAAAAAAATAAATAAAAAATACCAACGTTAGAGCAACGTGAGGGTGAATAAATATAGCCACAATTCTTATATTTTCTGAACTTTTTTTGTCTGCCAAAAGAGAAAAGCTGTCTGTTTTTTAATCTCCTTAATAACAGAGAAAAACAGAATTTGCATTTAAAGCAACATGAGAGTACACAAATAGCCACAGTGGTGATATTATGTGAACTGAAAGGTAATGCGGGTCATACAGCCGCTGTCCGCTCTTCTCGGTGTAGAAACTGACGGACTTGATCGTGGCCACTACGACCACCATGCAGAGCGTGACGGGGATGAAGAGCATGATGACGTGTTTCGCGCCGTATTTGAGTGTGAGCTCCTCTTCTTCTCCATCAGGGGTGTCTGTGCGCTCTCTATCCACCGGCCCGGCATCTCCAGAGCCCGAGGCGGACCTCGAGCGAACCGCACCACTCTGGAGGAGACCACAAACACATCAGCTTTAACTTCACACTGGAATAAACATCTGCTGATTAACAGCTTCAGCATTTTGGGATTTACAAGTGCTTATTTAAGGGTTGTGAATTGCATTATGGGATGTTGATCTCTGCTCTGTCGACATTTGATGTTGCGAATTTAACTCAGTTAAACCAGTTTAACAAAGTGACTTTTATTGACATCTTAGTAGTGTAAAATAATAATATAATGTATAAGAAATAATAACATATGGAGGAATAAGCCTGTAAAAGAACAGAAAATGTACTGGCAGTTTATTACAAGGGTTTTTGAACCGTAATATACATACAACACAGCACAGACTGTAAAGAGTGTTGAGCTCTGACCCGTTTGCTGTCTGTGTCCTGGGGGAGAGACATGGCATGATCTTGGTTGTATGAGGGCACGGTTGGGCTTTCGGACTGGACCAGAGCGGACCTCTCGTTGTAGGAGTCCTCTTCACTGTCTGAGGTATTCATGAAGAGAAACTAACACACACACAAACACACAGACACATATCGATGACCAGAGTTCTGAACACACATTACAACACATCAACACTACCAACGCTTCATGTCTTTAAATGATGCAGTAAGAAATTGGTTTGGCGAGTGCTAAGTTGTGGAGCCGACACACTTCTCTATATTCATTCATTTTCCTTCAGATTTGTCCTTTTATTATGTTTTACACATAAATGCCCTTTCTGCTGCAACCCAGTATTGGGAAACATCCATACACACTCATACACTACGGCCAGTTTAGCTTATTCAATTCACCTATAGTGCATATCTTTGGACTGTGGAGGAAATCGGAGCACCCGGATGAAACCCACGCCAACATGGGGAGAACATGCAAACTCCAACTGACCTAGCGGGGACTTGAACCAGGGAGCTTCTTGCTGTGAGGCGACAGTGCTAAACACTGAGCCACTTCTCTATATAATGGATTTCTTCTCTTTTTCCCCCTTTTTATTCTTTTGCTTTCTTGAAGAAACTGTATTACGCTGTGTCTGACATTGTGTGCATTAAATATATTGAATAAATGTGTTAATTTGACATATAATATACCTTTTAAGCGAGATAAAGCAATGGAAAAATCAAGAGACCGCTTGAAAATTCCCAGTTTATTTTTAGTAGTCATGTGTTTGAGTGAAACATTTTTGTTTTATTCTGTAAACTACTTTTTAACCTCATTTTTAAACATAATGGTTTTAATAGCTAAAGTATTAATAGTAATGCAATTACTAAATAGTGCTTGAATAATGAATAACATGTCATAAAAATAGTTTAAAGCATTTTATGGGACACACTGTTCATCATTTAATCATCATTATTCATATTCAAGCAATATTTGGTGAAATAACCCACTAAACAAAATGGTTTACCATAAAAAAAGAAAAGAAAAAAAGTGTAAGAAACAATGCTCTAAATCAGTGTTTCCCAACCCTGTTCCTGAAGGCACACCAACAGTACACATTTTCAACCTCTCCCTAATCAAACACACCTGAATCAACTTATCATAACATCAGAAGAGACTCCAACACCTGAAGATAATGGGTCAGAAAAGGGAGACATCCAAAATATGTACTGTTGGTGTGCCTCCAGGAACAGGGTTGGGAAACACTGCTCTAAATAACAATATTTGAAAGACATTTTCCCACATTTTACAAAACAAAGCAAAATAGCTGTAAATATGAATATTGTCAAAAGGATTAAAAGAATATTCCTTGGATATATATATATATACATACACAGTCAAGTCTGAAATTATTTTCACGTATAAATCACATATAAATATTTTATATTTTCATCATATTGTTATGTTACTGATCTCATAAGAGAGAATTTGCTGAACATATACAGAAGCGTTTAAATTGCATAATATAACACACTAAAGAACATCTAAAAATAAAAGCATAAACATAACAGACAAAGTCATATAGATATATATTTATAGCTCTATTTAGCTCTCTGGAATAGTAGCATCATTCTACAATGCTTGTGTAAGTGGATTAAGCTCAAAACACACACAAAATGAGAGTTTTTACAAACTAACTACATTGTCAAAAGGATTAAAAGAACATTTCTAGCAGATATATATACAGTCAAGCCTGAAATTATTTTCGGCTTGACTGTATATGTTTGGCAAATTCTCCCTTATGAGATTAGTATCAACGTGAAATATCATAAAAATTAATGTAAAAACATAACATGATGTAAATATTTATATTATGTGAAGCATAATGTAAATATTTATATTATGTGAAGCATAAGCAATGATGAGCAGCTATATTACTTTTCTTAATGCACTTTCCTGATTAATACACAATATATCAGTAACAAAATCTGTGTGGGACATTTACGGCAGTTGTTTACATGTTGTACAGTAGTCTGAACATGTTTAAATCAGTTATTATTGTATTTTTCAAGTTTAACGATGCTTAATTAGGCTAATTATTTTAATATGATGTCCAAAAACTATTTACAAACTAATTTATAAACATAGAAAAGCTTAAAAAAGGAGGAAATATGTCTTCTAAATGAAGCAACTGAGTAACTGATATGATGCTGATGTATCATGTTTCCATAGTGGCGTTAGTTTAAAGATGAAATATTACAGATTACGAGAAGGTTTAATGTAAACACAACAGACAAAATAATATAGATATATATATATATATTTATAGCTCTATTTAGCCCTCTGGAATAGTAGCATCATTCTACAATGCTTGTGTAAGGGGATTAAGCACAAAACACACACAATGTGGATCTATACAAACTAACAAACGACAATCGTGGGCCAAATATATGCGTTAATCCGCAGTTATAATGTATATATTTTGCTGTCATGTTTTCATTTTGTTCCTCAAAGAAAGATGAAAGCATTCATCATCCATGACTGCTAAACATCGTCTAATATGTCTGAAAAACCAGTTCCTTCCCGCGTCAAAATAAGATATATGATGAGAGGTGAGGTGGTAAATACCTTTAAATGTGACTGAATTTACATGAAGGATGATCCAGCGCTGTATTATGGAGAAATACTCCGTCAAAACATCGCCAATTCAGTGAGGAAGTGATTCCCCATCAGCTGATCCCCAGCGCATCACGTGGCACGCCAGCGCGTGATGTCACCTGAACACATTCATTGGATATTCATTCATTTTCTTGTCGGCTTAGTCCGTTTATTAATCCGGGGTCGCCACAGCGGAATGAACCGCCAACTTATCCAGTACATGTTTTACGCAGCGGATGCCCCTCCAGCCGCAACCCATCTCTGGGAAAACATTCATGGGATACTTCAATAATAATCAAAACGGTAATTTGTAGTAATATCTGTTGTAATATTTAATTAAAATTATCGATTTTTAATGCGATGTTATTATATTTTACTACAGATATTTTAACGCACAGTTTTGTTAATTGGTCTCCGTGTGTTTTGCTGTGTAATGTTATGATTTCTGCTAATATTATTAACATTATGCAGCTTTCATCCAGAACGATACATCACCCAACACTGCTAGTAATATATATGTCAGTGTTTAAGCTGCTAGATCATGAAGCAATCAAGAGAGGAAATAAGTATGGGGATAAGCTTATATTTTGCACAATTACGGTCTTTTTATTTGTTTATATTGTTTATATATTGTACAATTAGCAGTGCTTATTATTGTAATAGTTTGCAGTATTTAAGATGTGATAGTTGTAGGAGGAGGAAGATAATTCAGAAGGGCTCATCCCTATGCCCTGATAATGAGGGGAAGAAAGATAAAAGGAGGAGCAGAGAAGAAATAAAAAATATGAGGAGTAGATGGACTAGAGGACGAGGAGTATGAGAAAGTGAAAAGGAGGAGAAGTAGGTGGAGGAGTAGAAGAGTAGTAAGAGAAAAATAAAAGAGGAATAGGTGGAGGAGTAGAGAAGGAGTAGTAAGAGGCAGGGAGGAGTAACTGAAGTAGAGGACAAGTAGAAGAAAAATGAGAAGTAGGAGAAAAATGAAAAGGAGGAGTAGATGGAGTAAAGGGGGAGGAGTAGGAGAAAATGAGGAGGAGGAGTAGATGGAGTAGTAAGAGAGACGAAGGAGGTAGAGGACGAGAAGTAGAAGTAAAAGGAGTAGTAGGTGGAGTAGGAGAAAAATTAAAAGGAGTGTGTGAAGTAGAAGAGGAGTAAACAAAAATGAGGAGGAGAAGCAGAGGAGGAGGAGAAGAAAAGTGAAAATGAAGAACAAGCAGAAGAGTGGGAAAGTAGTAGGAGAAAATGAAAAGGAGTAGCGGAGGAGTACGAGAGAAATGAAAAGGAGGAGGAGGAGAACATGAGCAATACAGGAGAGGAAAAAACAAAAAGGAGGAGCATGTAGAGGAGAGGAGGAGTCAAATAAAATAAGAAAGAGGAGAAGGTGGAGCAGTAGAATTGGAAAAAAAGGAGACATAGGTGGAGGAGTAGGAAAAAATAAAATGATGATTAGGTGGAGGAGTAGAGGAGGAGTAAGAGAAAAGGAGAATAGGAGTATAGAAGGAGGAGGAGGAGAAAATTAAAAGGAGTAGAGAAGGAGTAAAATAAAAATAAAAAGGAGTAGGTGGAGTAAAAGACGGGAAAGAGTAGGAGAAAATGAGTAGGTGGAGGAGTAGAGAAGGAGTAGTAAAGGGAAGGGGGAAAGGTAGAGGACGAGAAGAAGAAAAATGGAAAGGAGTAGGTGGAGTAGAAGAGGAGTAAAAAAAAAATAAGGAGGAGCAGGTGGAGTAGAAGAAAATGAGGGTGAGGAGAACAATGAAATGAAGGAGTAGAGGAGGAGGAGGAGAAAATGAGGAGGAGAAGTAGGTGGAGGAGTAGAGGAGTAGTAGTAAGAGAAAATAAGGAGTATGTGGAGTAGAAGATGGAGTGGACAGGACAAGAGGAACAGGTAGAGAAAAAATTAAAAGGAGGAGGAGTAGAGGAGGAGTAGTAAGAGAAAATAAGGAGTATGTGGAGTAGAAGATGGAGTGAGACAAAATGAAAAGTTGTTGTAGGTGGAGAAGTATGCAAAAAGAAAAGGAGGAGTAGAGGAGTAAGAAGAGAAAATGAGGAGGATAAGTAGTAGGAGTAGTGGAGGAGTAGAGAAGTAGTAGTTGAAAATGAATAGGAGGACTAGGCGGAGTAATTGAGGAGGAGGAGTAGGAGTATGAAAAGAAGTAGGTTGAGTAGAAGATGAGTAAAAGAAAATAAGGAGGAGGAGCAGGTGGAGATGTAGAAAAGGAGTAGTAGGAGAAAATGATACAGAAGAGTAGAGGACGAGGAAGAGAATATGAGAAAGAGAAATACTGTAGGTTGAGGAGTAGAGGAGTAGTAGGAGAAAAATGAAAAGGAGGAGTAGGTGGAGTAGATGAGGAGGAGAAGGATAAGTAGGACAAAATGAGGAGGGAGAGTAGAGGAGTAAGAAAAAATGAAAAGGAGTTGGAGGAGAGTAGGAGTAAAAGAAAATGAGAGAAGAATGGGTGAAATAGAAGAGTATGAGAAAAATGAAATAGAGGAATAGAAGCAGGAGGAGTAAGAGAAAAATGAAAAGGAGTTGTAGGTAGAGGAGTAGAAAAGGAGTAGTAAGAGAAAAGGAGGGTAGGTGGATTAAAGGACGAGTAGAAGAAAAATGAGGAGTAGTAGTAGTAGTAGGTGGAGTAAAACAGGAGTAAAGGAAAATAAGGAGGAGGAGCAGGTGAAGGAGTAGAAAAGGAGTAGTAGGTGGACTAGATAAGGAGAAGGATGAGAAGAACAAAATGAGAAGGAGTAGTAGGTGGAGTAGAGGAGAGGTGGAGTAAAATAAAATGAAACAGATGAGTAGGTGGAGTAGAAGAGTATGAGAAAAGAGTAGGTGGAGGAGTATAAGAGGAATAGGATACAATCTATCTCTCCTGGTGCTCTGGTTTCCCCCACAGTCCGAACACAAATTGTCCATAGTGTGTGTGTGTGTGAATCAGTGTGTATGGATGTTTCCCAGTCCTACTCTCCGCTATGTAAAACATATGCTGGATAAGTTGGCGGTTCATTCCGCTGTGGCGACCCCTGATTAATAAAGTCATATATATAAAGTCACGTGGGTCTTTAAAAAAATGCATTTGCCAAAAACATCAGAAACGGCTCTTTGCTAAAAAAAAGGTTCCCGACCTCTGTGTTAGATGAATGAACCGCCAACTATTCCAGCATATGTTATACATAGCGGATGCCCTTTCAGCCGCAACCCAGTACTGGGAAACACCCATACACACTCATTCACACACACACACATACACTACGGCCAATTTAGCTTATTCAATTTACATATAGCGCATGTGTTTGGACTGTGGTGGAAACCGGAGCACCCGGAGGAAAGCCACACCAACACAGGAAGAACATGCAAACTCCACACAGAACTTGTACCAACGACCTTCTTGCTGTGAGGCAACAGTGCTAACCATTGAGCCACCGTGCCACCCATTTCCAAATTGCTGTAGTAAAAACAGAAAGAAATGGAGAACACAGCCTGCATGACGTCACCTATCAATCATCCACAACATCATTACTACAACACTCAGCTCTTACCCATCAAATATGTGACTAGATAAGACTTGTATTTCAGCAGTCTTTGCCAGAACGTCCCGATCTTTTAGGGACCGCTCCCAGCCCACCAGAGTCTCCGAGCTGACAGTACGTTCTTCATACATGACTGAAGTCATTTATTAACTGCAGTTGTTTATGTGCACTTGTACATTTCATGCCAGAACCAATAAATCATCGTGGGAGGAACCTTATGATTTTACATCAGAGTGGTGTCACTTTCACGGCACATAACAAGACGGAGAACGCAGCAGGGCATTGAGAAACACGCACGCACACACACACACACAGCAATGCTCTGCCAGGAAAACACTGTTAACTTTGGCAGCTGGGCTTTTGTAGTCGGTGGATTGCTTTACCTTCTGAAACAACTGACCACGCAAACGGCGTACGGACGCTATGTGGACACAAAATCCCCTGGGGTGATGGTCCCTGCCAGGGCAGGCTGGTTTATACAGGAACTTCCATCATTCTTAGTGCCCGTGCTGTTGTTTTTTGCAACCGAAAGTTTGCCAGGCGTTGGAAAACACATTCTGTTCTGCACTTTTTGCTTGCACTACTTTCAAAGGTAATGAATCTCACATTTCACACATATATGATACCATAGATATACAGATTTATTTATTTTTTCAGAGAATGTTCTAGAGTGTCTCAGATCTTGTAAACAACGTTGTAATATAATAATTAATCTGTGATAAATATTATAGTTATCAAAGTGTAGATGGTCAATTTCAAAAGCAAACTATGTAGACAACAATATTATATATTACAAAATAGCATTTAAATTAGACTTTATGAATTATCTGAAATATTTTAGAGTCGACGGTCAAGTTCACAAGTAAATTATTCAGAAAATATTACATCAAAACAACCAGGATTAAGGATAAGAGAGTTTAAAACTGTTTGAAAATTGTTTATGATCATTAATCAAGGTCAAGTTTGAGTTAAGATTGTTCATATTTCAGTTTTTGTTTTGCTTTTTATTAATATTTTTTGTATTATGGTATGAATAAGTACCGTTATACAGTTATAATTATACAATATAAATAAAATGCATTATTATTATTAGATATTTAGTAGTACAACTGATTTCATTGTGAGTAGCATGCATGCAAAAACATGAATGATTTATGTCATAGTGACCTGTGCAAATGTACTTTGGATGTCTAAAGTTCAACAGTTGACATATCATCTGTCAGTCTTTAGATTTTGCAGGTTACAGTATAAAGCAGAAATATCTTCACTTTCAGTTACAGAGCAGCTCCGTTATGAAAAACGAATAGGAAGGATATGAGAATATGAGGTCAATGGTTTCCGCTCTATTCATCTGCAAAAAGAAAATTACTTCACTTCCTTTCCCTTGTTGCTAAATGAAGCAGATGCAACCGAATCGCTGCAATTAAAGATGGATGATGTGATGAATTAATGATGTATTCTGTGAGCATATAAAAACATTTACAGTGGTTTGAGATGCTTAAAGAAAATGAGTAAACTTGTAGCCTAAAAAGCAATAAAGTTGACTTTAATTAAAAAACGTGAGTAAACCTGTTGCCTAAAATCTGACAAAGTTGACTATACTTAAAAAACATGAGTAAACCTGTTGCTTAAAAAGCAATAAAGTTGACTTTACTTAAAAAAGTGAGTAAACCTGTTGCCTAAAATGTGACAAAGTTGACTATACTTGATAAAATTGAGCAAACCTGTTGCCTAAAAAGCAATAAAGTTGACGTTAAAAAAGTGAGTGAATGTCTTTCCTGAAAAGCAACAAAGTTGACTTTAATTTAAAAAATTTGTAAACTTGTTACCTAAAAGCGATACAGCTGACTTTACCTAAAAAAGTAAGTAAAAATGTTGCCAAAAAAGTGACAAAGTTGACTATACTATACTACTATAAAAGTGAGCAAACCTATTGCCTAAAAAGCGATAAAGGTGACGTAAAAAAAAGTGAGTGAATCTCTTTCCTGAAAAGCAACAAAATTGACTCTACTTAAAATACTGAGTAAACCGGTTGTCTAAAAATGTATAAAGTTGACTCTACTTAAAGTGAGTAAACCTGTTGCCTAAATAGTGATAGTTGACTTTACTTAAAGTGAGTAAACCTGTTGCCTAAATAGTGATAGTTGACTTTACTTAAAGTGAGTAAACCTGTTGCCTAAATAGTGATAGTTGACTTTACTTAAAGTGAGTAAACCTGTTGCCTAAATAGTGATAGTTGACTTTACTTAAAGTGAGTAAACCTGTTGCCTAAATAGTGATAGTTGACTTTACTTAAAGTGAGAAAACCTGTTGCCCAAAAAGCAAAAAAGTTGACTTTACTTAAAAAATGTAAAAATGTTGCCTAAAAAATGACAAAGTTGACTCAATAAAAGGGAGCAAACCTGCTGCCTAAAGTGATAAAGTTGACTTTACTTTAAAAAAGTGAGTTAACCTGTTGCCTAAGGGCGTACTCACACTAGGTACAGTTGCCTTGAACCATGCTGAAGCGTGCTTGTGCCCTATGCCAGGGTACTGGAGAGAAGGATCCGGCCGATTGTTAAACCTAGGATCCAGGAGGAACAATTCGGTTTTCGTCCAGGCCGTGGTACACTGGACCAGCTCTATACTCTTTCCAGGGTACTTGAGGGTTCATAGGGGTATACCCAACCAGTCCACATGTGTTTTGTGGCATTCGACCATGTCCCTCGTGGCATTCTGTGGAGGGTGCTCTGGGAGTATGGGGTCAGAGGCGCTCTGTTAAGGGCCGTCTCATTCCTGTATGAACAGAGTAGGAGTTTGGTTCGCATTGCCGCAATAAGTCAGACTTGTTTGCAGTGCATGTTGGACTCCGGCAGGGCTGCCCTGTCACCAATTCTGTTCATAATTTCTTTGCACAGCCTTGGGCAGGAGGGGGTCCGGTTCGGGGACCACAGGATTTAATCTCTGTTATTCGCAGACGATGTTCTTCTGTTGGCTTCATCGAACATGGACCTTCAGCATGCACTGGGGTGCTGCCAAGTGTGACGCGGCTGGGATGTGAATCAACACCTCCGAGGCCATGGTGCCATCTCCAGGATGGAGGAAAGTCTTTACCCCAGGAGGAGTTCAAGTATCTTGGGGTTTTGTTCACGAGTGAGAGAAGGATGGAACGTGAGATTGACAGGTGGTTTGGTGCAGCGGCAGCAGTAATGCAGTCTATGTACCGGTCTTTTGTGTTAAAGAAGGAGCTGAGCCGAGAGACAAAGCTTTTGATTTACCGGTCAATCTACAGTCCTACTCTCACCTATGGTCATGAGCTTTGGGTCATGCCTGAAAGGACAAGACCTCAGATACAAGCGGCCAAAATGAGTTTCCTTCCCAGGGCGGCAGGGCGCACCTTTTTAAATGGGGTGAGAAGCTCTGTCACCCAGGAGGAGCTCGAAGTAGAGCCGCTGCTCCTCCACATCGAGAGAAGTCAGCTGAGGTGGCTCGAGTATCTGTTTCAGATGCCTCCTGGACGCCTACCTAGGGAGGTGTTCCAGGCATGTCCCACCGGGAGGAGGCCTCGGGGAAGACCCATGACATGCTGGAGGGACTATGCCCCCATGTCCCGGACAAAGATGAATTTATGTAAAAAATTGAGTACTCACATGTCAGTCGAAATGAGCATCCTCCAGAATGAAAGTCAATCCTCGTATCTGTTGTTCTTGCAGGACGTTTGTGTATTCGCTGCTGACTAAAGGCCGTCCATCTCCTCTCCATATTGTGGTCAGTGCGGTGGTCTTCTGCTCCATCAATGGCTTTCTGCAGGGTCACTACATGCTGCACTGCACACATTACAGCAGCGACTGGCTCACAGACACACGCTTCATCACCGGTACAGCATCACTTCTCTTTCATCTAATAAATCACTCACTCACACGCAGTCAGTGAAGGCCGCTGCCGCATTGGTTACTTCAAAACTCAAATTAATTACTGATTCAAATTGTGTTTAAGCTACTTTTAGAATTACTTTGTCTGAAATTTAGTAAAGGGTGACGATGGCTCAGTGGTTAGCACTGTCGCCTCACAGCAAGAAGGTCGCTGGTTCGATTCCCGGCTGGGCCAGTTGGCATTTATGTGTGGAGTTTGCATGTTCTCCCCGTGTTGTCGTGGGTTTCCTCCGAGTGCTCCAGTTTCGTGCACTATAGGTGAATTGAATAAACTAAATTTGCCATAGTGTGTGTGTGTGTGAATAAGTGTGTATGGATATTTCCCAGTACTAGGTTGCAGCTGGAAGGGTATCCGCTGTGTAAAACACATGCAGGAATAGTTGATGGTTCATTCCACTGTGGCTACCCCTGATAAATAAGGGACACATTGCGCCACCATGTCGCTGTAACCATAATCAAATTAAAAATGAAAAGCAATCCCTTACTCTACATTTTCAATGGAAAAGTAATATAATTACAGTAACTAATTAAACCCAACATTGGTTTCAACTCACATAAACACTCCATACTCAATAAAAACAAATGTTTCTTACAGGTTTGTTGGTGTTTTTCTGTGGAATGGCCATCAATATCCACAGTGACTATATTTTACGAAACCTGAGGAAACCTGGAGAGGTCAGCTATAAAATCCCTAGAGGTCAGTATGTCTTCACGACCAGCTCATGTTGTTATATTCTTACGTCAAACTGATTCAGGAATAGAACTGTATGTAAAAATGTGACTTATTCTCTCCCTTTCTTCTAAAATTTAAACAGCCAATCTACAAAATATTCATTTATTGATCGATCTCTCGAACTATTTGAAACACATACAATAATACATACTAGCAACTGTATAGTAAAGTCTAGCAACTGCATTTAATATCCTACCAACAACAAAAGCAACCCTGAGGAACTGGCGGGGCATTGTTCGCCATACTGAGCCTTACAGTTTTCCCCATTCAAAATCATACGAGTGACATGTCTTGTGTATTCAATAGTCTTTGACTTTAAGCAGCTCTCTAGCAACCATTGCACCAAGTACCATAGCAACAATCTATCTGAACTGCTTTTTATTAATACTACTACTACTAATAATGATAATATTATTAATAATTTTATTAATGAACTTCTTCAAATGGATTTCTCAAGCCAACATCAACATATTCTTGATCATTTTTTCTCTCTATCTAATGACATACGTTTAGGAGGACTGTTTGAGCTGGTGTCCGGCGCTAACTTCTTCGGGGAGATTGTTGAATGGTGCGGATACGCCCTGGCCAGCTGGTCATTTCCTGCTTTCTCCTTCGCCTTGTTTACCATCTGCTCCATCGGGCCTCGAGCCTACCATCATCACAGGTGCTGCACAAACAATCCTGCTCCTGAATACTAGAATAAACATGCATTAAAAATTACTTTTGTTGCTTGTTCAAAGTATTTATTTAAAATGTTTAAACTCGTATGTTTTTTGGGGGGGACAATTTAATTGTTTTAAATTCAATCCACTTAATTTAGTAAAAATGATTAGGTTAACTAGGTGATTAGGTTTCCTCATGTTGTACCATCATATATCAAGTTAACTTAATTGTTTTCACAAATTGAACTGAATTCAACATTAAACAATTAAGTTGTCCCAAAAAACCTTACAAATTGTGTTACAACTTGTATTAAATAGTTTGAACAAGCAGCAAAAATAATTTGAGTGATATTACTGCACAAAATGTACTTGTATGAGATCTAAAAAAATTATAATATCCAAAATTATTTAAAAAAAAAATAGAAAGAGATATAAAGATATAATAAAGAGCACTTTCAGATCATGAAAAACCCTATTATAACTAAATGTAGCTTTAAAGAAATTACAGATAAACTTCTTCACATTTTCACTGGATGTTGATAACAGCCAAAGAAATCCATATATGCAAATAAAACTATATGAAATTACGCAGGGAAAAAGTATTGAACACATAAAGAAAGGGAGGTGTAGGAAGGCAGTGAAAGCCCAGACAGCAGCTGAAATCTCTCAGTTGTTCTTCAGTAGCCCTCTGCCCTTCCTCAGTGTAAATGAATATTCGCTGCTTCAGTCCAACATCTACATGAGCAGGAGGATGAAAACCACAGTGGACATTTCAGCAAGACCATGATCCAAAACACAGCCAAGGAGATTCTCAAATGCTTTCAGAGAAAGAAAATCAAGCTATAGAATGGCCCAGCCAATCACCTGACTCGAATCCAATAGAAAATTCATTCATTTTCTTTTCGGCTTAGTCCCTTTATTAATCTGGGGTCGCCACAGAGGAATGAACCGCCTCCAATAGAAAATATTATATCTAATTAATCGTATTACACAAATTAATTTGTAAACTAATTAGATTTGTTTTCATTGCATATATTGATTTGGTTATCAACATCTGGTGAAAATTTCAAGTCAGCAGCACCTTTAGAAATGTTTTCCGAGAAAAATTGTGACATATTCAAAACTTATATTCTCCACTGTAAATATATGACCCTGAAAACACGATCTCATGGCAATACGTAACTTTATGATTTAGCGGCTAATTCGTATAAAATTGTATGATCTCATTTGTACAATTTAGTATGATTTGCTCATTCTGCAATGACGGTTGGGTTTAGGGGTGGGGTTTGGTGCCACGCCTCCTTTTTAAAAAAAAAAAAAAATCACACATTTTCATACGTTTGAACTCGTGCGAAGCCACTAAACTGACAAAACATAACAGTTACTAAAACCTCCTCTTTTTCCCCAACAGGTATTACTTGGAGAAATTTAAGGATTACCCCAAATCAAGAAAGGCAGTGATCCCTTTCCTGTTATAATAAGAAATCTAAAAAAGAAACACATCCTAAAATAAGTGCAGTGATGTTTTAACTCTCCTAGTCATATATAAGACAGAGACATTTCTACATTCCTTGTATTTATTTTTTTTAAATACATCTTTACATCTGTATAAAGTGAACAACGCTAACCGATCTACACTCACAAAAACAACTGATCAGTAATAAATGATTACAACCACTCAAGTGTCACTACAAAAGTGTTTTTCCCTCATTAAATTATTCATTCCTTCATCATTTATAATCAGTAGATTTGATTTCAGAGATTAAGTCTCATCTTGTGTGCATCAGAAACAGTGCATTTCTGTCACCCGACAGACTTTAATGCACTTAAATGAACTGTGATAAGACACTCATGTATTTTCTACTCTCCTGGATCTGCCTTGTTTTTGAGCTGCCGTTCAGACTGTACTGAATTCTTCATGGCCTTCTGCATGATCCACGTGCAGAAATGAATCCCAGCGAATGCACCTCCGGCAACCCAAAACCAGTTCTTCCTGAGCCAGCTGTGGGTTCTCATCTCCTTGGTGCCCAGAAGGGTTTTCAGGAAAGGAGGAGCGATACGGGACCTGCAAATGCAAGCGAGAAGATTACTAGACTTGACTTTTAGCCAACAGTGAAGGTTTTAATAACTCCGCTACCAAATACTAAAATATAGAAGCTATTTTTAATATACAGTTAATATAAAGTCAAAATGATTCGCCCTCCTGTGATTTTTCTTTTTAAAATATTTCCCAAATGATGTTTAACAGAGCAATGAACTTTTCACAGGATTTCCTATAATATTTTTTCTTCAAAAGAAAGTCTTATTTGTTTTATTTCAGCTAGAATAAAAGCAGTTTTAAATTTTTAAAAATCATTTTAAGGTCATAATTATTAGCCCCCTTAAGCAATATATTTAAATTATTAATAATAATAATTCCTTTTATTTTTATAGCGCTTTTCAGGACACTTTACAAGGGCTTTACAAAGGGGGGTGGGATCACCTCCTCCACCACCAGTGTGCAGCATCCACCTGGATGATGCGATGCAGCCATACTGTGCCAGACTGCACAGAGGTCAGTGGGCAAATTTGGTCAGGATGCCGGGGTTAAACCTCTACTCTTTTTCAGAGGACATCCTGGGATTTTAAACGACCACAGAGAGTCAGGACCTTGGTTTAACATCTCATCCGAAAGACGGCGCTCACTGAGCAGTATATTGTCCACATCAATATACTGGGGCGTTACGTCAACGCCAATAGCCTAGTGGTTTGAGCGTTGATACATAGCACTAAGGTAACTAAGGTGCTAATTCCCAGCACAAGGTCCTATATATATATATATATATATATATATATATATATATATATATATATATATATATATATATATATATATATATAGGGGCATTAGGACCCACACAGACCACAGGTTGAGCGCCCCCTGCTGGCCCCAATAACACCACTTCCGGCAGCAAACTAGCTTTCCAGTGTGGTCTTCCATCCAGGTACTGACTGGCCTCAGAACTGCTTAGCTTCAGTTGGCGACCATGTGAGAGCTACAGAGAGCTAGCTGCCGGCTTTAAATCCTTCAAGTGTGAATCACCCAGGATAGAAGTAAAAAAAAAATTAATAAATAAATATATTTAAAAAAATTCTTAAAAGGACACATTTACAATTGTACAAATGTTTCTACAAAAAAAAAGAACTATTACTTGTGTAAAACTTAAATTTAGTTCATACCAAGCTCATTTTTATTTAGCTTAATCAGATTTACATAAAGCTGGGATAAAAATGAAAACTACTAGTTTAACAAGGCCTTACAAACACAACACACAGACTAAAAGATTTAAATGAAAACAAAAACATAACAATATAAAATATAATTTAAACAAGAATGTGTGGCAAATTTGCCCAGGAGAAGCAGAAAACTGCCATCGTAATCCTGCACTCTCTACACTTTGACCAAATCTGACATTACTAAGAAAGTCTTCTTATCTTCACAGATAAGACAAAACACACACCTTTCACCATGCAGAGGAAAGAGCAGCACATGCGTTCATTCATATTCACATGTACACAACTACAACCAGAGACATGAACCTGAGTGACTGATAACAGATTACACACACACACACACACACACACACACACACACACACACACACACACACACACACCAGTTAAAGAGATAGAAGATTTTAAGCTAAAACTGTCATAATTTGTGATTGATAAAATCAGCAATGACATTATATTATTAACCCTTGTGTACTGTTCAAATTGACAACCCTTTCATTCTACTTTTGCCCCAACATAATGTTGATTATCAGTTGGCAACATTAACCCTTTGCAAAAAAAGTTTCTGGCTTTTATTTGAAGCTCCATGGAGTAAAAACAACACAGTGTGTGTGCATAAATACACTTACTATGCTTACAATGGTCTGAGAGCTGAGATGCCAAGTGTTAAGTCCTATCAAAAAGTCTCTTACACTATCATAAACTACACTCCATAGAACACAGGTCTCTAACTCAATTCCTGGAGGGCCGCAGCTCTGCACAGTTTTGCTCCAACCCTATTAAAACAAAGCTAATCCAAATAGAAGAGTGTTCAAGAGTCTTGAACACCTTAATTAGTTGCATCAGCTGTGTTTGGTTAGGGTTAAAGCAAAACTGTGCAGAGCTGCGGCCCTCTAGGAATTAAGTTTGAGACTTATGCCATAGAACCATAGAATTAAGCCAGAAACTACGTTTTTTTTGCACAGCAAACGATGATCAACAGTAATATTTAAACATTTTATCTCTTCCCAAGAGGGAAGACCAGCAACAATCAAGATTGCATGATTATACGTGGTCATAGCTTTGAACTCAAAAAAGTTATTATAATGATAGTCAATGGGATAAAAACAGCCACCAGCATATCAAAAAGGTAGTCAATTTGCAGTTTTACTGAATTTTGGAAAATTTTCAAACCATTTTGCCAAAATAAGCTGTCACCAAAAAACAAGCAACCATTGACTTTAATAGTTTGAACAACAAATACTTTGGTCAATGGTTACGGGTTTCCAACATTTTTCAAAATATCTTCTTTTGTGTTTAAAAGAAAAAAGAAACTCATAAAAGTCAAATGTGAGTAAATAAAGACAGACTTTTGGGTGATCTCTCCCTTTAATAAACGTGGCTATGATGCATACATTCTCATGAAACAAAAATAAATTCAGTTTATGCAAGAAAATGGACATTATTACACCATTAATACCTTTAAACCACTTAAAGTCTGAGCACAAGACCTCTGTCATGGCTTTGCAATCATAAAATGTCATTAAAATGGAAGTTATTGGAGCAAAAACAGCCCAGAACATAATGAAAGGTAGTCAATTTGCCCAGAATGTATTGCAAAATTTTGAAAAAAGGTTCACAGCATTTTCCTAAAATATGTCAAAATAAGATACGTCACCAAAAAAGAGTGTAGAGTGTAGAGTTATAGAAAACTTTCAATTTCATTTGACCAAAATATGTCAAAATAACAGCTGTCAACAATGAACATGCAACCACTGACAATAGCATGAACAAATACTATGGACGTCAATGGTTACAGGTTTTCAACATTCTTCAAAATATCTACTTTTGTGTTTAAAAGAAAAAAGAAACTCATAAAAGTCAAATGTGAGTAAATAATGACTTTTGGGTGATCTCTCCCTTTAATAAACGTGGCTATGAAGCATACATTCTTATGAAACAAAAATAAATTCAGTTTATGCAAGAAAATGAACATTATTACATTATTAATACCTTTAAACCACTTAAAGTCTGAGCACAAGACCTCAGTCATGGCTTTCCAATCATAAAATGTCCTTATAATGGAAGTTATTGGAGCAAAAACAGCCCCGAACATAACGAAAGGTAGTCCATTTGCCCAGAATGTATTGCAAAATTTTGGAAAATTTTCACAGCATTTTCCTAAAATATGTCAAAATAAGATACGTCACCAAAACAGAGTGTTGAGTTATTGAAAACTTTCAATTTCATTTGACCAAAATATGTCAAAATAACAGCTGTCAACAATGAACATGCAACCACTGACAATAGTATGAACAAATACTATAGACGCCAATGGTTACAGGTTTTCAACATTCTTCAAAATATCTTCTTTTGTGTTTAAAAGAAACTCATAAAAGTCAAATGTGAGTAAATAAAGACAGACTTTTGGGTGATCTCTCCCTTTAATAAACGTGGCTATGATGCATACATTCTTATGAAACAAAAATAAATTCAGTTTATGCAAGAAAATGGACATTATTACACCATTAATACCTTTAAACCACTTAAAGTCTGAGCACAAGACCTCAGTCATGGCTTTCCAATCATAAAATGTCCTTATAATGGAAGTTATTGGAGCAAAAACAGCCCTGAACATAATGAAAGGTAGTCAATTTGCCCAGAATGTATTGCAAAATTTTGGAAAATTTTCACAGCATTTTCCTAAAATATGTCAAAATAAGATACGTCACCAAAACAGAGTGTTGAGTTATTGAAAACTTTCAATTTCATTTGACCAAAATATGTCAAAATAACAGCTGTCAACAATGAACATGCAACCACTGACAATAGTATGAACAAATACTATGGACGTCAATGGTTACAGGTTTTCAACATTCTTCAAAATATCTACTTTTGTGTTTAAAAGAAGAAAGAAACTCATAGAAGTCAAATGTGAGTAAATGATTAAAATTTTGGGCAAACTCTCTCTTTAATATCCGTGGCTATAGTCCTTAGAATCCTTATGAAACAACACAAAAAGTTTGTGCAAGAAAATGAACATTATTATCATTTACAATTACCATAAATACATTTAAACCACTTAAAACCTGAGCATAAGCCATCAGTCATGGCTTTGCAATAAAAAAATCATTTTAAATGGAAGTCAATGCAGCAAAAACAGCCCCGAACATAAGGAAAGGGTAGTACATTTGCATAGTTTTGCTGAATTTTGGAAAATTTTCAAAGCGTTTTACCAAAATGTGTCAAAATAAGATTTGTCCATTCCATTTACTGAAACACAGAGAAAATTATGGCCAAATTAGGACTCAAAATCACCCCAGAGTAAATGAAAACATCCCCAACAGCATACAAGGGTTAAGGAGAAAGTCTGAATGTGTGAATATAAAACCAACTTCACCTCAATAAACAGTCAGCTCCAGTTACTCCTAATCTCTGGTCTTCTTGCTCTTCTTTTCGGGCAGAGGGGGCAGAGCCGGTGCAGGCTGCGTGACGTACGACACTATACCCGGTTCAGGAATATATTCGTCGTCTCTGCCCTTCTTCAACAGCGGGTTGGATTTGATCGAATACCAGCCCCAGTGAAGCAAGCCGAGCCCAGGGACCATAACAAGCAGCACTTTATAGTTATTCCAGAATCTCCGGAGCCCACTCATGTCTATCAACACGTGAACAGACTGATGCCTGAACAGCAGAAGGAGAGGAGAAGATGATTATAGACCTTAGACATCACATTCATTAGTGCAGTTAAAATAAATTGCCTTGGTCAGGGTACCAAGTTGATCGCAGTTGAAGTGATTTCAGAATTCAATAAAGGAAAGTAGTATAACTTGTGAGTGTTATTTTATATTAAGCATGTGTTTCAGCAAGTGGGAAGAATTTCTGTCAATGGGAAGGTATTATTATATTATATATTATTATATAAAAACAGTGCATTTATGAAGTGTGCTTCACACAGGTGAGTAGGCCTGACAAACCACCTGTAGAAATACTCTCTCTCTAAAAAAAAAAAAAAAAAAACTCTCCCTCCTTACTCTACCATTCACTAAGCCCCGCCCTTCTTAGTTACTGTTGCTACGCCTGTCAAGCATTCGTACCAGGCACGTCTATTACAATAGGGATGCGCCGGTGTCAGACATTGCCAGGGATATAATTAGTAATTTTTGGTGAACAGCTGAGATTTCTGAGAAAGCCAGACCAAAAAAAAAAAAAAAAGGACTGCAGTATGCATTACAGGAGTATATTCATGACATAATACGCAACCGAAAATAATAATAAACAAAAAATAATTAGCAAAAAATAATAATAATTAAAATAAATAATAATAAAAAATAATTTAATCAAAATTGAAGCTAGGCTAGCCTCATACGCTGACCATTCAACAGCTTAGTTAATAATCTAATAATAACATTAAACTATGATTTACCTTTTTTTTAGCCAAAAAGCCTGATGAATTAATTGTTGCGCAATGAAATATAGCATTACTAACAGGCGAGGAAAAACGCATGGACAGTGCTTCTACATAATACATTTATAGAAAGAGCAGTCAGAAAGGGCAAATTGATGGATTTGTGCTGAATATTAGCATCATTGACCCATAACAATGAACAGTAGCTATAACTGTCAGCACGTTTGTGTGCTCTTTATCCAGTTTCTATTCTAATTTGCAGTTAAGTGGAAAAAATAAATAAATTGAAATGCAAATCAAAGTATAAATAGCAGAAATGAACAAATAGATTTTCCCTACAAGCAAATATTAATCCGGTATAACGTCGTCACCATCTCCAAAAGACAGACAATCATCGGTGAATTGTAGCTCTGACATGAACATGAGGGTTATAAATGACTGAAAAACAGCTGCGGGTGAAGTATGTTGATCGCAAGTGCACAGATTGTGATCACATCTCAGTTTTGTTCTGTTGAAATGTAATCCAAATATTCGTAACTTGAAACGGCCCCTCACAGATTTTACGGCCCCTCACAGAGCTTTATCCACGCTGGCATTTCTCCCCTTGGATTTTAGGTTTTGGAAAGGGGAAAAAATTCCACCACTCCGTCCAAACTTTTAGGATACTGGGTATCATATTTTCACAATCCATATGCACAACGCTTTGACTTGTTTCCCTTGCTCAAAAGCTTGACAGACCTCCTACACGTAGCTACGTTTGCTAAGCCACAATTGGTGTGTGGTGGTTTTCAGCTGTGGCTTAGCAAAGAGTCAATTCTCTGAGCACTAACAGTTCCTTTGTATAATTAGCACTTGTTGTGTGTATTGCCTCTTCTTGTTGAATCTCTGAATGCCTACTCAAGTGTAAGTAACTGTAAAAGCGCCTGCTAAATGACTAAATGTGTAAAAGTTCCAACTCTAAGCCAGTTTCCCTGAGTTTTCCCGGACCTTCACTCACTAAAAAGCTGAATTTCTATTACCTATATTTTTTAATAATGAGCAGACAAACAGGAAAATGTATCTTCTATTGCATGTTATCATGTGGCTTCCATTTCAGACAGCGCTTAAGCCTGAAACAAAGCTGGACAGGAAGTTGGATTGAATTGCACAGGATCTTATCTGGTCCATAACAACATTAAATAATGATTTATTTACACAAATCCTAAAACTTAAATACATGACTGGTTGCAGAGGCTAAAAAAACTCTGAACTTAATAGTAATCAGACTGGAAGTCGCAACCTAATTAACTACATTTTCAATTCTGTCAACGACTACTTACTGTATAAAAAAATTTAAATATTATTCTCCCTCATTTTATTTATATATATATATATATATATATATATTAGTGGTGGGCCGTTATCGGTGTTAACACGAGACTCTTATCGCGCGATAAAAAAATAATCGACATTAATCTATTCTCAAAGTTGGGTTGGGAGCTGGGTCTATTCTTGTGGATCTTGTAATAAATATGGCGGAGAGTCCTACATGACGGTAATAGTTTGATCACAGTGTTTACTTAAATAATGCCACTAATATATATGCATACTACACATGTCTTAATTCCATTTCTGTTTAGTTCAGTTAGGACTCTACTCGGATTAAGGTAATAATAAAAAATATATATATATATATATATATATATATATATATATATATATATATATATATATATATATATATATATATATATACGCACACACATACACAGGTCCTTCTCAAAAAATAAAAAAATTTGCATATTGTGATAAAATTCATTATTTTCTGTAATGTACTGATAAACATTAGACTTTCATATATTTTAGATTCATTACACACAACTGAAGTAGTTCAAGCCTTTTATTGTTTTAATATTGATGATTTTGGCATACAGCTCATGAAAACCCAAAATCCCGACCTCAAAAAATTAGCACAATATGCAAATTTTTTGAGAAGGACCTGTGTGTGTATATATATATATATATATATATATATATATATATATATATATATATATATATATATATATATATATATATATATATATATAAAACACACACACACAACTCATTATAACTAGCTAAAATTATATACGCCACTGTGAATGTTATTTTTGTGGGTTTTTGTAAGATTAAGATATTCTTATGATTGTATTATTTCTCATTATATGCCAGAAGTGTCTTTTCTACATGTGACATAACATTTTTCAATTTAGACGGAATATTGTATAACGGCGTCGTTTATTATCTTGACAATTGCAGCGGTAAATACACGAGGTGAGAAATATCGTATCTGTTTGGTTATAAAGTGTGTGGTGCATGTGGCATAACTTTATCTGTGATTGTTTTACTCACCTTCAGCTTTTAGTTTTTACTCACGCCGCCACCATTTTGGGTCCTGACGAAGGAGACACATAGGTAGCCTCTAATTGTCCTAACCAAAAAATAATACTGCCAGCAACTCATTGAACATGGATATTTTAATACAACGAACGAACTAAAATGTTGTTTAGATTATTTCATGGATGTAAAATATAATTATTTTTTATTCTATTAACGAGATAGCTTACGCAAAAATACAAATTTACACTGTTTTATCGCCCTTCAAACTTTCTTTATTCTGTAAACACAATATTTCTTTGACGAAAGCTAAAAAACAAATTACTTTTATAGCAGGAAAAACAAATACTACGGATGTGGATGGTTGCACGTTTCCAGGTTAACAGTTTTGGAAGTGGACGGTGAGTAAATGATGACCAAAACAAAATCAGTTTTGGGCGAATTATTCCTTTAAAATCCCTTAATATCCTTATGTATTTAGCAATTTTTGTAAATAGTTACTTCATGAGTAATTTCATCAAATATATATAATATAATTTTTTTTTGCAAATGTATATAATGTTAATATATACCATGTTAATATAACTTAATATTTTACAGTGTAATTTTTTTTAAAAAGGCGGTTCATTCCGCTGTGGCGACCCCTGATAAATAAGGGATTCAGCCAAAGGAGAATTAGTAATTTAAAATATATACGTACGAAAAAACAGGAAACGTTTTTATTGGTTAACGTTTCAAACGCCGTGATATTATTGGTTGTCCAAAATGTCCATCAAGGAGGCGGGTTTTAGTGTAAAGAGGAGAATGTTACGCCTATGACAGACCAATAGAGGGAGCTACTCACTTACGTTATAAAAAAAGACTATACTGGTCACCACAGGATTACATTTTGTCGATTTGTGAGTATATTAACGTTATAAATATGTGTTTTATTGATAGAGCAGAGAGTTCGGATCAAACTTATTATTATTATCATCCCATTTTTCCCCCACTATATTGGGAAATACCTGTTTACAGTAATCTCTGTTTCTCAGTGTGTCACTCCTGAGTAAAAGATGTTGCTTCATTTTGATCCATTGTGTAACTGTTCAACATCTATAAAATATAATGACAGTCCGATTACCTGGCATTTAAGGCAATGAGGATTTCGTTTCAACTGTGTTGAGAGGTTTGTATTATAGTCTGCAACTATCTTTTATAATGCCTGGAATGTGAAACATCTGGGTCTTATCTGTTTAAAGGCACTAACGACAGGGTGTGGAGCTTATGGAGGATTTGATACTCTAACATTAAAAGCAAGATTATTCCGCAGAGTTCTGATAGAGAGATGTAGGAGTTAGAGCCGGGCTGTCCAAACTTCTACGTATGAAGGGCCAAAAACCAAATATCATCGAAATGGGCCGAATGTAAATATACCAACGTAGATTACATTAAAGTTGCCATGGGTAATTTCATTATTTATTTCATAGTATTTCAAAATAAATAGAAAATATTGCTTAAAATCATATTAACTAATGCAGTATTACTTTTTAAATGATAACTTATTGTAGTAAAAACAAACAATCTTATTTAAAACACAGTGGAGTTCAGTGCTGAATACACCGGTCAAGCAGAATCTGCCTTGACTTGATTTGCTCACCAGTCTCCGCATTGTCAGGTGACAGTGTGTACATTTAAACAAAATCTGGTTTAATTTACACCATTTAATTGAAATATTTAATTTCAGTTAGCCTTTAACAATAAAACAAACAAAGGGCTACATTAAATTTGAATTGACAATCTCGAAACCCTCACCATTATTCTTCCTCTTTTCTCAGATGGGATGACGGGCCAAATCAAAGGTTACCATGGGACAGCTTTGGCCCACGGGCCCTAGTTTGGACATCTCTGAGTTAGAGAAAAAAAATTATCTAAATGAAATGGCCAACCCAAAAATACGGTCTAATAATGTTTTTCTAACGTTCTCATTACGTTAAATTCTGAGACTGTTCACAATCAACTGGGAAGCAGCCTTTTTCATGTAAGAGCAAAATTATAAACAAATGTTCCCCTTGGAAAGTAAAAAAAAAATCTGGGTATCTGCGGGGTTTTAAAAAGTCTTACATTTTCAAAACAAAATTTTAGGTCTTAAGTGTTAAATATTGTGATGTAGGTCTTAAATAATTTTAAACGGGTCTTAATTTTCCTATGTCCATGTAAAGGCCAATTGGCCCAACACCCACCCAAAAACTAACAATACATACATATATATATATATATATATATATATATATATATATATATATATATATATATATATATATATATATATATATATATATATATATATATATATATTACAAAGAGTTCAGATGCAAAAGCCGCTAAACGTCACTTTCGTCAAAAATGAGCTAATGACATTGAGTGAATGCTTTAGGCACGTAGTACGCTATCAACAAATAGATTAGCTTGTAATCATCTAAATCCCACCGTCAGCCCATTCAGAAATAACAGTTTGTTGGCAGAAACCAAAAACGCCACTTGCCTTTGACAGCAAACGCTGCTATATCCCGAAAACCAATCAGAAGACACGAATCGAATCATAGGTTTTCAATGTAGCAGCGAGCTGATACACCGGCTTTATGGGGAGACTTTTATTCCACTTTCGATTTTACAAGACAGAGTTTGATGAAGTGGATGAGCCTGTCCGACTGTCAGTGAATGTCAAATGAAAATGTCCCTTACCTCAAAACTCTGCTTTATAAGAAAAAGAAAACACAATGTACAGTCAGAAGTGTATCATGCATTCATAACGCTACTTTAAATGAGTCCGATTTACTATACATTAAACGGAAACATTCAAAGACAGAGTTAAGATGCTTTTCTTTTATACTACATGGATGCCATGAAGATGAATGAATGACAGCTTCTAAAAGTGTCTGAGAGACATCCCCTTTTTGCCCTGTAGGCCCACCTTGTGATTTATCTGCTAATTTAAGCTATTTTTTAAAAGATAAATATAATGCCTAAAACTTTTTATATTAGCCTACTTCATATTAGCTAAACACCTGGTAAGCTTTTCATATTAATGGACAATGCACAGATATTGATGTTTCACAATGTTTTAAACTACAACATTTGGATCTACCAAGCTTAGTTTACAATGTTTACGTTGCTTTATTTACAAAAAATCTAAATCTCAAATATCAGAAATGACAAGAAATTGTTAAGATTTAATTTTTAATCGTCAGTTTAATGTTATTGATTAATGCACTTAATTGACAGATTTCATTCATTCATTTTCCTTCTGCTTTGTCCCTGGTTTACCACAGTGGAATGAACCGCCACTTACTTGACAGCTGTATTTTTAATTTCAGGTGGTTTGTGTAATGTGTTTCATGTTTGGTAAAATAATTTCTAATTGCATCTTTAGTAATTTTTCAACTAAATACACAGTCTTGTCCCGATAGGTGGATTTAGAGGTTTTTGCAACAAAAGCACTAGTGGATTTAGCTGGTTTTGACACAAAAGAAAATCTAAATAGTTAAAAAGCAAAGAATTGTCTAAAATGACATTTATGAAAAAAAGTTATTTTATTTACTAGCTCATAACCTTTTCATTACATATAAAATGAAACTTCTGAGCCTAATTATAGGAGCCTGATAGAAAATACTCGTTTATAAGAAAAGAGGTCTGATGGATTTAGAGGGTTTTGTATCTGAACTCTTCATATATAACAACACATGAGAAAATAATGACAGAATTTTAATTTTTGGGTGAACTCTTCCATAAATCTGAGCTTTGTGTATGAAGTGGGCCTGAAATATCCTTCACAATACAGCATTCCCAGTCATTTCGACACCAGGCTTTCTCTCTAATTAGCCTGTGTGGTAAACACGCTGTATTTGTTAAAACAAGCCAGAGTCGCTGCAGTTCCCATGAGAATTTGCCCTCACACACACTGTAACTCCACAAGTAATCCCACCGAGAGCGTGCCAGGTTCCCCCATAGTGTGTGTGTGTGTGTGTGTGTAGAGGACATCTATACCTACTAGATTACTACAAGGCTCTAAATAAAGATTAATGAGAGGGAGTGTCAGTCTCACTTTGGCTTTTTAGCCCTCATTCATGTCTCAGATTCACACAAGCGGACGTTCGTAATGGATCACTGCAAAGTCACTTCACAGAAATCACGTGTCATAGTCTTCCCTCCAGTAAGTTAATTGTTTATTAGCCCAAAAAATAAGTTGGGGAAGGAAGCTTCAATGGCTTTTCATCTCTCTTCAGAACGGTTTCCAGTTTTCCCATGGCAAGTTTTGAAGAAATGACACAGGGCAATAACAATTTAAACTGGCTAACTGATGGAAGCTCAGGGCTATATGGCAGTCATCTAACACACACAGTCACACATGTAGCCAGTGTGGGAAACTATGGTGTCACGCCTAAATGCCCCCCTCCCCTTTGGATTAGTCCACCAATTGGCAGAGCCTGTGTTTCTGGGCATGTGCAGACACAGAGGTCCTGTTTACACCTGCTATTGACAACCAGTTTAATATCAAAAATATTGGCAAAGCATTAATACGCACAACACTGGAAGCCCATTTATGCTTTATGTTTGAGAGGGAACAAAATTTGCTCTAGAAAATCTGAAGAATTACATAAAGATCATAAAATAAGATCATAATTATACGTGACAATGTATAATTATGATCTTATTATCTTACTATGACAAAAAGTGATCATTAAGACATGAAAAGTCAGCCTTTTGTCATAATTATGACTTAAATCATGTCATAACTGTTTCAAATGTGCCATAAAAATGAGTGGAAATTGATTATTTTAAGTTTAGTTAAGTAGAGAAGATGCTAATTTGCTAAATACAAGCTAAATGTAACAAAATGTGAGCAGTTTTGGAAGCAAAGTGGACCAGATTTTACTCAGACTATCATTATATGTACATTAAAACAGGTAATGAGCTCACATTTACAGTCCAGTCTGGTGCAGATGCATGTGTGTTTGACTGTGTTGTTAGTCAGTGATGTTGCAATGTTATCACTTTGTCTAATTTTCATAGTAACCACCACATTTGAGGGACAACAGCCTCAAGGCTGCATCCACATGAAGACATGGAGTGTGTGTTTACGTCTGCCAGGGTGGTTATATGAGTGTAACACCTGGATCTTCAACATCTCCATTATGTCTTCAGTTGGCTTTAGGGCGATTTCCTTGACAACAACAACCACTTACATCCATTAGTGAGAGACCTTTCCCCCTCTTTCACCTCAGGATACTTTAAAAGGAAACGTGTATAATTTTCCACCACTTAAACGAAAGTCAGGAAACACAGACACACACGTAGTCTAAAAGCAGTGAAAACACTTCTGTCGGAGCAGTGATGCTAAGAACACCCAAGCAACTGCGTAAATTACCGTATAAACACACTAGCAAAACCCTAGAAACTGCACTAGAAACCTCAGTAAAAGCCTATAGCAACATCTTAGCAACAGCTTAGAATATCCGAACTAAAGTCTAGCAACACCCTAAGACCTCCTTTAAAACACCGTAGCAACAGCCTAGCAACAGCCTAGAATATCCCTGCAAAAGCCTATTGAATAACTAATACGTCCTTAGAACACTACAGCAACAGCCTAGCAACTACATTGAAACCCTATATACGCTGTATAGCAACAAAAAAAATCCAGTAACAGCCTAACAACCCCCTTAGCAACAACTTGGAAACATCCTAGAGTAGCAACATTCTGATAAAGACCTATAATACCTCATAAGCCTGACAACACTCTAGCAACAGTCTAGAATACCCTAGCAACTCCTTAGTATACACATCCTTACAACAACCTGAAATACAACAGTAATGGCTTTGCAACTGCCTAGCAACAACACAGAATACCCCAGAAATTACTTAGTAAAACCATAGTACATTCTAGAATACCCAAGCAACACATTAACTACACACCAGAACAATCCGGCAACAAGCCTAGCAACACTCTAGCAACAATCCAGAAATTTTTATGCTTCGGAAAACCCTAGAAACAGACAAGAAACCCAAGGAAAACACTAACAACTCTCTGGAATACCACCGCAACAGCCTAGCAACTACATTAAAACCATATTTACACTGCATAGCAGCAACAGAATATCCAATAACAACCTAACAACCCTCTTGAGCACCACAGCAACAGCTTAGCTGTACCTTTGCAACAACTTAGAAACATCCTAGAATTCCCAAGCAAAACTCTAGCAAATCTCTATTAAACCACAACAGCCTAGCAACAGTCTAGAATACCATAGCGACATGCTAACAACTCCTTAGTACTAAAATTAATACAACAGTACTGGCTTTGCAACAGCCTAGCAACAACACAGAATATCCTAGCGATGACTTGGCAAAACCATAGTTCATCTAGAATACCCAAGCAATACATTGACAGCACACTAGAACAACCTGGCAACGAGCCTAGGAACACCCTAGCAACAACCAAACATTTTTTATGTTTTTTGTATGTTATCCAGTAACCCCCTAAAACACCACAGCAACAGCTTAGCTGCACCTTAGCAACAACTTAGAAGCATCATAGAATTGCCAAGCAAAACTTCAGGAACATTCTGACAAATCTCTATCATACCACAACAGCCTAGAAACACTAGTGACAGTCTAGAACACCTTATCAACACCCCCAACAACTCCTTCTAAACAACAACAATCTAAAATACAACAGCAATTGCTTTGCAACAGCCTAGCAACAATACAGAATACCCCAGCGATGACTTAGCAAAAACATAGTGCATTCTAGAATACCCCAGCAACACATTAGCAACTCACTAGAACAATCTGGCAACAAGCCTAGCAACACCTTGGGAACCCCTCAGGATTTGTAATGTTTAGAAACACCCTAGCAACTGTCCGGCAACAAGCCTAGCAACACCTTAGCAACCACCCAGGATTTGTAACGCTTAGGAACACCCTAGCAACCATCGAAAATAGCAAGAAAAAGCCTAGCAACACTCTTACAACTCTCTGGAACACCACAGCAACAGAATACCCTAGCAACGAACTAGAAAGCCCCTAGCAACATTACTTTCAAAGGATTCTAATAATTTTTTAAACTCTCAGCTTTGACCCAGCAAGTTTGGTTTTGAAAGTTGGTTCTGAAAGACTAGCAAAGCTTCACCTGTAACAGTAAATGGATCTGAAGTGAGATAACAGTGTGTGTGTGTGTGTGTGTGTGTGTGTGTGTGTGTGCGTGTTTGAGTGACACATCTTTTTCCACCACTTCTCGTACGTGATGTAAAAGGATGCCCTGATGATGTCGACAGAGGTGGAGGTAGTAATCGTTTGATGGGAACAAATAAATGGCTGTCAATCAAAGATGACTCTCGGCTGTTCTGGGAACTGAACTGCACTGCTTGACTACAGCATGATTTATCATCATCATCATCATCACGTCATTTTTCTTGTGTTCAAGTTTTATTCCTAACAAATAACACAAAGTATTTCAGGTGTGGAGATCTGAGAGCTAGATATGTATTGATGTCCACAGCTATGTGTGTGAGTGTGTGTGTGAACATTGTTTTCCTTACATTGTGGGGACCAAATGTCCCCACACTGTAAAAACAAAATCTGTTAATTAAAAGTTTCCGTATTTTATGATTCACAAGTCTTTGCCACTTATTTACAGTTGTGAATTGCATTATGGGACCTTGATCTCTGCTCGGTTGACTTTTGGTGTTGAAAATTCAATGGTGCCTTTTAACAAAGTGACTTTTAACACTTGACTTGACTTCGCTTGACTTAGCAATACCAGTAAATTTTGACATTGTGGGGACATAAAATGCATAACGCGCCTCATAAATCACACAGAATTAAGTATTTTTAAAAATATTTTCTGTGAGGGATATAGAGGGATTGAATATGCAGTCTGTACGGAGTATAAAAGTCCTTACATCTATTGGAAGTCCCCATAAAGACAGCTGGATGAGTGTGTGATCATGTGTGCGTCAGATGTGCTTAGCAGGACATCTGTAATTTTTTTTGACCATTTTGTTTTTGAACTTGAACAGGTCAGACTGTTAGTTTCACTTGTGCCTGACCCACATTCCTTGTGCGCTGCAATAGCATGTGGTTTGTCAACAGTTTGCGCTGTAGGGTGAGATCAAATACACACAAACAACCCAGTGGTGACTTCACCAGCAGAGCTTAGACCACAGAGAGAGCACCAAACACTACAACACTGCAGCAAGATCAGCTCCTCCACACTCTCCAAAGAAACAAATGTCATATATTATTATTTAATGCCATGTCAGCAACAATGGCTATTTCTATGGCAAAAACATTTGATTAATAACTATACAATTAGATATCACAAACAATGAATTGGATAAGATTTTTAACATAATGATGTCACTTTGCTGAACATCTCCTTGCGTGAGTTCAATTCATTAAAAAGACCTTTGCAGTGATTAAAAGCAGGACAGTCCAGTAGAATGTGTCTTACTGTAAGAGCAATTGTGCAGAACAAACACAGAGTGGGGTCTTCGCCATTAAGCAAAAAACTCAACACGGGGTGTCAGCGTCAACGCTTCCTATTTGTAACGAGGAGACTGACACGGAGGGATCCATTATGCAGTATTTATTAGTCACAGTCAAACACAAACATCCAATACGCACTAAAGTGCGAACACACATCAACAGTAATCAATAATGGTCTTGGGGCTGGCGGCTGACAGACACAGAGTGATTTACCAGGCATAGATCAGTGGCAGGCGGAGTGGTTCAGAATCCGTTAGACAGGCTTGGGTCGAGGGCAGGCAGCGTGGTTCAGAGTCCGTGTATAAAGCAAGGGTCGTGGGCAGGCAGAAGGCAACTCAGAGTCAGAAACAGTCCGGGGTTATTCTCAGAAGATCAGACAGGAAAGAACGCTCAGTAATGCTGGCCGGGGCTAAACAAGACTTCGCAATGAACTGGTGTTTGAGTGTGGCTTTTATAGGAAGCGTGGGTCGTTAACTAGATTCAGTTCAGGTGTGTGCACAATCAGTTTAGATGGATGATGTAATGCTTAAAAGTCCGGGGATGGTGACCTCTGCTGGCCAGTGAGGGGAATGACTGGGGACCGAGTCGGTAACACTTTTCACTTTAAATGGGTGACGTCAAGCGTTACCGAACTGAATTGTGGATCTGTTTGCACCGCTTCAGCAGCGTTGCTCACTGCAGAAACTGGGAATTTCTCAACTTTTCAAGCGCCAACGGAAGCGTTAGCCAATCAGACAGACTAATGCAAATACCCCAGCTCAGGCAGTAGCCAGCTGCGGACTAATTTCACATTGGTTCACACTGCTATGATGATCATGTCAGCTCTGACTTCAGACAAGCCCTCTGTCAAGCGTTGACGCTGAAGCCCCGTGTGAATCGGCTGCTAATCTTGTATGTCCAATACAATATCTGCAAAAAATATCACTTGATCAAAGTCTTACAATGTATTAAAAATCTGTTTGAAATTTCACTCTTGCCACTTATTTAAACTGTAACTATTAAGGAAAGATCTGATCTCTGAAGGAGGAATCTGGCAATTGTTCTCCTAGAATGTTCTGGCGATGTTCTCTCATGAACAAACTTTCACTCAGAACCATCCTGTGGTCACCAAAATGTTTCATAATTCCTTAATGTATAGGCGGCATAGTGGCTTAGTGTTTAGCACTGTCGCTCCATGGCAAGAAGATCGCTGGTTCGTATCACGACTGGGTCAATTGGTATTTCTGTGGGGAGATTGCATGTTCTCCCCGTTTTGGCGTGGGTTTCCTCTGGGTGCTTCGGTTTCCTCCACAGTCCAAAGACGTGCTATAGTTGACTTGAATAAACTGTGTAAATAAGTGTGTATGGGTGTTTCCCAGTACTGGGTCGCGGATGGAAGGGCATCCGCTGCATAAAACATAGAGTTGGTGGTTCATTCCACGGTGGCGACCTCTGAAATAGAGCCGAAGCCAAAGGAAAATGAATGAATGAATTTCTTAAAGGACACCGATCCTGGATTACATACCTGGCAACCTAAAAGCCACTGCCAGAGAGTAAAACTGATGGCAGACCACGTGAAACAGAAGTTACTGAGACTTTTATTTTAGTATGCCGATGGACTTCCACCTGAAACAGAATATTGAGTAGGGGGTGGGGCTTTCTTTATGTGCATCATTCCCTCATAGCAAACTAAAGGTAAGAGGGGAGTGGCTAAGAATATTGTGGCTGAAGCGTCAAACTGACATCATCAGAGAAGGACCTAAACTCCAAATGCAGAAGCAAATGCTCAGACTTTGGTTGATGATTACCAAAACAAAATAAAAAATTCAGTGGATTAACCTGCACAGATGAATTGTTCACTTAAAGGGCATATAGTTTACCTCTTTTTAAAGATTTAATATTAATATTATGGTTCTTCTGAGTGTGCCAGTTTAGGTTCAGTTTAAAACACAATTCAGGTTTTTTTATTATAATGTGTTAAAAAGTGTCATGTTGGGGGCGTGGCCACAGCTCACTGATTTAGGGGTGTGTTGCTTCACATGTAGACTAGTTTTGGCTTCCCGCCCAATGTAACAAGGGGGCGGGGCCATGAGCTCACCCGCTCTGTGTTTGCAACACAGACAAGCAGACTGAGAGAAGGAGCAGGAGTACAAAATCATTTGTGTCTTTGTACAGTTTTACAGCCAACTGTGTGCTAGTTTCAAGTGCCGAGCTTGTACACTGACACTAATAACCACGCACACTGAATTAACTTTGACTGAGGCACTGGATGCGCCGCTCGAAGCCGCGACATGGCGCACCAGACACTCTCTGTGGCGCGGCAGAAACATGAAGTGTACCGAATCGTCTCGCCACGCATTTTTGAATTCTAAGCATAGGTTTCTGCAGCAGTCCGCGGCGCCCAGCCATCGACTTGAGTGTACCCTGATAGAAACCGATGTTTAGAATTCTAAAACGCATGCTAGTTAAAATCACTGGGAGCTTCTGGGATCGCGAGAAATGCAAACGGCTGAAGTATAAGGTAGACTCAATGAGAAGTACACATATTTGCAAACCTGCCTAAAGATACAACTAAAAATTCAGATTAGAGCGATAATGTGGAGAATATTGCTCTTGTGTTGAGTCCAATGAGCCTTGCATCTAAAAATAGAGCTAGCGTGTTCCTTTAGTGATATCGCTTCGACTCATGCTGAAAATGGTGGACGTGAATCAACAAACTGAGGATATGATGACGTGCCTGACAATCAATATTGGTGGGCGGGGGGACCGCTCTCCTACGTAAAGTTGCAGTCGGTTTGAAAACAGCTTCCAATTGGTCCACCGTTTTTTATGTTGTTAAATTGAAAAAAAAAAATCACTGGGTGTGCTTATATCACCCCAATATGACGGTCTATACACCATACATGCACATATGTCTGTCCAAACAGCTTGAAAAGTAGATGATTTTTTACCATAGGTGCCCTTTAAAGAATAACAATGTGCGCTAGTAAAATAAACATTGTAAATTTTGATGTCACTCAGCCTTTAAATGAGCCAAATGCCAGTTACGCCCACATCTGAACATACTTTGAAATGTTGTTAGGTAAAGTCAGTCAGTACTTCTACATCTATTACAGTCACAGTTCTATCTACAAGAATACTAGCGCACATTGTTCACAACATAATGGTAAGGTTAACCTTTCCCTTTTCAGGGAATCCAGCAATTAACTTTGATTGAAAAGTAGAAAACAATCGGCCAACTTTATTCCATTTAGCCAGGTTTTGAGTTATCATTGGGATGGAAAACTTACTTGGACCTGGCAACCTTGAAAACAGAATTCACACTATAGCAATGAACTTCTTATGAAGTATTTAAAATCAGTGTGGACCGGAGGTTGCTAAGACTTTTATTTCAGTATGCTGATGTACTTCCAACTGAAACTGAATATTGAGTAGGGGGGCGGGGCTTTCTTTATGTGCATCATTCCCTCATAGCAAACTAACAGTAAGAGGGGAGTGGCTAATAGAATATTGGCTGAAGCGTCAAACTGATACAAACGCGAAAGCTCAGACTTTGATTGGAGACTGCCAAAATAGCTTTTTTTTCAGTGGATTAACATACAGCGATTGATTGTTCACCTAAATGTGTGCTAGCAGAATAAACATTGTACATTTTAATTTCACACAGACTTCAAGTAACCCAGTACAGCTCTAAATCAAGGATATGATATGCTGTGGGAAATATATACAACATCAGAGAAGCAAATCAGACTGTTATCACTCTGAAGAATAACACAGCAGCTACGGCTTTGGAGATAAGCTAATCGCTAACGGTGAAGCCCTGAAATCTAGACCGTCTCTGTTTGATCACACACTTCCTGCCTCCGAAACCAAAGATCCAGCTTTTGTTTTTGGGCTCTGATAAAAGAGCCCTTAAAAAGCATGACACAGGAACGGTTTAGATAAAGGCCATATTCTCTGACGGTCGTAAGGCTGTATGTTGTTTTTATGACCTCTCTTAAACACTCTCATGTTTCAGAGTGATTAAAGCCACTAAAGAGGAAACAGGAGTGTGTCACTGGGTTTGATCGCTTCATGGGAGCGTGTGTGGTTTTGTTTCGGTATGATTATTAGCATATGATTTTTAGCATTGAAGTATGTGGTCCTTACGATTTTAAGTTAGCAATGTGGAGATATTAAATTCGCTTGGCATTTCTCGAACATATCTAAAATGGCTGTTTTCACTGATATCATCATGTACTATTAGCATGAAAGTGTGAGGTGTTTATGTTATGCCTGTTTCTAAGCTAACCAAGCCCACATAAAAAAAATACTATAGTAAAGTAAATTTTATTGTGTTTTTTTTGTGTAATGAGAATTCTTGACTAACAACATCATAACTCACTTACAGTGCATCTGGAAAGTGTTCATAGCGCTTTACTTTTTCCACATTTTTTATGTTACAGCTTTATTGCGAAATGGATTAAATTAATTTATTTCCTCAAAATTCTACACACAAAACCTCATGATGACAACATGAAATAAAAGAGTATTTGAAATTGTTGCAAATTTATTAAAAATAAAAAACCTGAAAAATTCATACCTGTCAACATCGGGATGTAAATAATAGGGATATGCCCACCATAATAAGCAGCCCCCCCCCCCCAAAAAAAAATCCTCTACTAAATATGCTGATTTGGAGCTGTTTCTTTGTAAATAAACAGTTAAACGGTCAGTAAAAAGAAAAAAAAATGTATACATTAGCAGCAAATGCATTAGCAAAGTGTTTAGCTTATTAAAATTAATAGCTATTATATTGAAACAGAATCAAGCTATCAAATGTCATTAGCCGTTTCTTCACTGTATAACTTACACATTCTGAATAAAGAGCAATGAATGAATCTCATTTATTTGGATTTTTCATTTTATTACATTAAATAGCAGGTGTCACTTTAAAATGCACACATCTAACATGTCTCTAATAAAAGCTTTCAATTGCTTTCCTAACTTTTTATGCTGTTATTATTATTAATTATTGTTAATTATTATTATATGTCTGTTAAAACACCCACCCAAAACCCAGACTTTCGCTCCGCTTCAAATCACGTGTACAGAATCCGTTTGGGAAACAGCGTCTATTTACCACTATGGAGCGCATCAGCTGACAGTCATGCACCGCAATATGACTGTTTTGAGGATTGCATATGAACGAGAGTTGGTACCAGTAATGAAAAGGAAGGGAATCTCGCCGTTTTTATATTTATTTCAAAGTGTTTTCATGCCTAAACAAAGAAAGCACAGAACAGACTCACATTTAAGAGTAAGGGGCGGCCCCTGGTGGTTTGGCGGTATGGGTTGCGTATAGGGAGGATTGGCTCTATAATGTTTATTTGCCACCCTTCAGAGAAAGACTGAAAATACGGGAAAAGGCCTTTACGAGATGATAGCAGGATAGAACTAAAATACGGGAGAATCCGGGAAAAACCGGGGTTGACAGGTATGGGAAAATCACATGTACATCAGTATTCACAGCTTTAGCTCAATACTTTGTTGATGCACCTTTGGCAGCAATTACTGCCTCAAATCTTTTTGAAAATGATGCCACAAGCTTTGGCACACCTGTCTTTTGGAATTTTTGTCCATTCCTCTGCGCAGTACCTCTCAAGCTCTATCAGGTTGGATGGGAAGTGATGGTGTACAGCAATTTTCAGATCTCTTCAGAGATGCTCAATAGGATTTAGGTCTGGGCTCTGGCTGGGCCACTTAAGGACATTCACCAAGTTGTTGTAAAGCCACTCCATTGATATTTTGGCGGTGTGCTTTGGGTTGCCCCAGTCTGAGGTCAAGAGCACTCTGAAGCAGGTTTTCATTCAGGATGTCTCTGTACATTGCTGCATTCATCTTTCCCTCTTTTCTGACTAGTCTTCCAGTTCCTGCTGCTGAAAAACATCCCCACACCATAATGCTGCCACCACCATGCTTCACTGTAGGGATGGTATTAGCCTGGTGATGAGCGGTGCCTGGTTTTCTTGAAATGTAACGCCTGGCATTTATTCCAAAGAGTTTAATTTTAGCCTCATCAGACGAGAGAATTTTGTTTCTTATGGTCTGAGAGTCCTTCAGATGCCTTTTGACAAATTCCAAGCAGGGAGTGGCTTTCGTCCGGCTACTCTACCATACAGGCCTGATTGGTGGATTGCTGCACAGATGGTTGTCCTTCAGTAAGGTTCTCCTCTCTCCACAGAAGAATGCTGGAGCTAGATAGAGTGACCATCGGGTTGTTAATTACCTCACTGACTAAGGCCCTTCTCCCCTGATCACTCAGCTTAAATGGCCGGCCAGCTCTAGGAAGAGTCCTGGTGGTTCCAAACATCTTCCACTTACAGATAATGGAGGCCACTGTGCTCATTGGAACATTCAGAGCAGCAGAATTTTTTCTGTAACCTTCCCCAGCCTTGTGCCTCAAGACGATCCTGTCTCTGAGGTCTACAGACAATTCCTTTGTCTTCATGCTTGGTTTGTGCTTTGACATGCTCTGTCAACCCTGGAACCTTATGTAGACAAGTGTATGCCTTTTCATGTCCAATCAACTGAATTTACCACAGGTGAACTCCAGTTAAGCTGCTGAAACATCTCAAGAATGATCAGTGGAAACAGAATTTAAACTCAATTTAGAGCTTCACGGCAAAAGCTGTGAATACTTCTGTACATGTGATTTTTCAGGTTTTTTATTTTTAATAAATTTGCAACAGTTTCAAAAAGTCTTTTTTCCATTTTGTAATGAGGCTTGAACATAAAAATATGTGGAAAGTAAAGCGCTATGAATACTTTCCAGATGCACTGTATTCTGGTAAGGAACATGACATATTAAAATAAACTATATTATATTATATTTTTGTTATTTTATTTATTATTTAATTGTATAAAGATTAATAAAGATTTGTAGACCCATTCACGTTTTCTTCAAGATTATTGATTAAATAATTATTTATTGATTCATTTATTGAATGAATAGAATTCCTTTCAGCAGTTTGTTTTTAGCATGTGGCTAAGCTAACAGCGCCATAAATTGAACAAAAGTTGCTCTATGTTTACTGAACCTTTTCACTTTTTCCACAAGATTATTAATTTAAAAAATATTTATTGATTGATTGATAGAATGAATCACTTAATTTTGCTTTCAAGACTTCAATTGTCCTGCAACACCATCAAATAGACCAATTTTCTATTTTTATTGATAGTTTAGGTATTAACTTTACTCATAATTAGTATTTATACCCACTTTCACTATCTTTATAGGATGTTTCCACTTAACAGAACACTTGGCTCATAATTCATTTCAGCAGTTTTTGTTTTTGGCATGTGGCTAAGCTAACAGCGCAATAAATAGAACAAAATTTGCTCTATTTTTACTAAACCTATTCATATTTTCTACAAGATTATTAATTAAATAAGTATTTAGTGAATTAATTAATAAATCCAGGAATTTTGCTTTACAGTTTAGAAAAAGAGCACTTTACATGAATTACTTGACTCGCAGTTGGTTTCAAGCCTTTGCAATAGTCCTGCAAAACCATCTAATAGACCAATTATTTTCTATTTTTATTGATAATTTAAATATTAACTTTACTCAACATTTTTCGTTCCACTTACTTTATAGGATGTTGCTACCGAACAGAACACTTGCTGAGTTAATTTCACTAGAGTTTGTTTTTAGCATGTGGCTAAGCTAACAGTGCCATAATTAGAACAAAATTTGCTTTGTTTACTTAATCTATTTGTTTTTTCTACAAGATTAGGGTACAGAATTAAATAAATATTGATTGAATAATTGAATAAATCAATGAATTTTCCTTAACAACTTAGAATTAGAACACTTTACATGAATTACTTGACTTATAGTTGGTTTCAAGACTTCAACACCATCAAATAGACAATTATGTTCTATTTTTATTGACAACTTATGCATTAACTTTACTCATAATTTCCATTCCACCTACTTTCACCATCTTTATAGGATGTTTCCACCGAACAGAACACTTGGCTCACAACTCATTTCAACAGTTTGTTTTTAGCATGTGGCTAAAGCTAACAGTGCCATAAATAGAACAAAAGTTGCTCTGTTCACTGAACCTTTTCACTTTTTCTACAAGATTAATAGCCTAATTAAAAAGTATTGATTAAATCAAGAAATCTTACACAACTAGTGTATTAAATAAATAATTAAATAATAAGTCACTTTTGATTTCATGCTGCAAGATTCATGTAAAAACACCCTGTGCATGCAAATCACTCTATATTAAGTGGCAATTTGTTAATCTTCAAATAATGTGTCTATCAGCATCCATCCCTTACTTTATTTGGCACATTCTTCATCCTAAAGGAAACCTGACATCATCATCATCATCATCTATGAAGACACATAAGTTCCCACACAGTCTTGCGTCTCTGTTTTGCTGTCTCACATTCGCAGGTTGAGTCATGGTACCAAGCTAATTATTGGCTTTAGCATATGTCTGTTCAGGGTGTGTCTGTGCTGGGAAAGTGTTTCTGCAGGAATGAGCCCCGTCTCCCCAGGGTGCATGAATCGGAGTGTGTGTGTGTGTGTGTGTGTGTGTGTGTGTGTGTGTGTTGTCTACTGAGTCGGTGTGTATGCAAGAGACCCTTGTTAGTCAGTGAAGTAATCAGATTTAATTGTGTAGTGCATGCTTATTTTAAAATGGTTCTGTTTCAAAATTTAGTGTACTGCCTTGATGTTTGCTACTTACAGTATACCTCCCAAGGGAGCATCCTAACTCAAATGGAACCTCATAAGTGACCAGGGAACACTTAAAGGGATAGTTCACCCCAAAATCTGGCAGCTAGCTCTCTGCAACTCTCACATGGTCGCCCACTGAAGCTAAGCAGGGCTGCACCCGGTTAGTACCTGGATGAAACATCACATGGGAAAGCTCAACCTGCAGTCTGTGTGGGTCCTAACGCCCCAGTATAGTGAAGGGGACTCTATACTGCTCAGTGAGTGCCGTCTTTCGGATGAGACATTAAACCGAGGTCCTGACTCTTTGTGATCATTAAAATTCCCAGGATGTCCTTCGAAAAGAGTAGGAGGTTAACCCCGGCATCCTGGCCAAATCTGCCAACTGACCTCTGTCCATCATGGCCTCCTAACCATCCTCATATCATAATTGGCTTCATCACTAATTCTCCTCTCCACCAATCAGCTGGTGTGCGGTCTGGCGCAATATGGCTGCCGTCGTGTCATCCAGGTGAATGCTGCACACAGGTGGTGGATGAGGAGATTCCCCTCAATGTGTAAAGCGCTTTGAGTATCCAGAAAAGCGCTATAGAAATGTAAGGAATTGTTATTATTATTATTATAAAATGTACTCACTATTTACTCACCCTCAAACCCTGTAACCGTTGACTTCCATAGTAGGAAAAACAGATAGGATGGAAGTCATTGGTTACAGGTTTTTTCAAAAATCTATTTTCTTTGTGTTCAAAAAAGAAACTCAAATGGGTTTGGAACAAGTAAAGGATTTTTCATTTCAGAATTGCCATTTTTGCGTGAACTATCCCTTTAAATTACAATTCATTTCAGTGGAGTTTGTTTTTAGCATGTTGCTAAGTTAACAACGGCAAAAATAGAACCACAATATGTCTAAATTATTGACTCATAGTTGATTAGATTGTTTTTAACATTGTTTAGCTTATGGCAACACAAATAAAATCTGTTTATTTTACTAAAGTTTGTCAGTAGCATGTTGCTAAGCTAAAACAGCCACAAATAGAACAAAAGTTTATCTATTAAAGATATTAACTTACAAATAGAGGCCTTAATGAACTGCTCAGGAAACGTGACTTATTGTTGATTTGTACAGCGGCACAAATAAATCAAATTCAGATAAATTTTGTCATTAGCATGTTGCTAAGATAAAATCACTGCAAACATACACTATGGATATGATCTTTTTTGATGTGTCTATTGACCTCACTGCAATGCATTTTGGGAATGCTCTCTCCATGAAGTCTCTGACATGTGGATGAGGGGTTACGCATTACTTGAAATGTTCTAGCATTCTAGAAAGGTTACATTTTTAAAGTTTGCATAATCAAGAGAAAAAAATATTGTTAAATGGACATTTAAATAGATTTTACGTAAATTTAAATATATATTATAAAAATATAAACTATTCATTAATTTGTTTTCCTTTGGCTAAAGACTGATTTATACTTCTGCATCAAGTGCACGCGTATGCAGCCTTTGCGCAATTGCATAGCCTTTGCTGTGGCTGATGCCGACGCTGACGAGGATCTCTCAAAAAATATAACTACATGTCGCACGACGCGTAGCGCAAGCTCTATGATTAATCGGCTTGGCAGCGGTGACGAGTGTGGGCGGTGCTGAGAGCCACGAGCCCGATGGAGCGAGTGTTTACAAGTGTTAAGTCTCATGAAGGAGCTCCAGATGTTTTGTGTTTACCTTATGGTTAAAGTTGTTGCATGTCTGCCAGTTCCCGCCTCTAAATGAGCGAGATTTAGCTACTTGTACATTAAGGTTGCGTTCAGAAAAAACAAAACACCCGCAAAGAAACTCGACACAGAGGAACATAAAAACCCGCTGCCAGCTAGCGCTTGACAAGAGGGCATGTCTGAAGTTGGGGCTGACGCGATCATCATAGCAGCGTCAGCCAATGAAATTAGTCCACAATCGGCTGCTGTCTGAGCTGGTGTATTTGCATAAAATGATCTGATTGGCTGACGCTTCTGCTGGCACTTGAAAGTTGAGAATTTCCTAACTTCTGCAGCGAGCAACACCACTGAAGTGGCACCGACGGATCCACAATGCAGTTCGGCAATGCTTCTCATTCAGTTTAAATAGGTGACGTCAGGCATTGCCGAACTGCATTGTGGATCTATTGTGGCTCGCTGCAGAAATTGGGAATTTCTCAAATTTTCAAGCGCCAATGGAAGCGTCAGCCAATCAGATCGCTTTAAGCATATACACCAGCTCAGACAGTAGAAAACTGCGAACTAATTTCATTGGCTAACGCTGCTATGATGATCGCGTCAGCCCCAACTTTAGACACGCCCTCCGTCAAGTGTTGACGCTGAAGCCTTGTGTAAATGCACGGTTAGTCCTTAGTCCCTGATTTATCAGGAGTCGCTACAGCAGAATGAACCATCAACTAATCCAGCATAATGCAGCGGATGCCAATCCAGCCCCAACCCAGTACTGGGAAATCATATATTATTATTACATATAAAAATACATATAATTAACAAAGTATCGGCTATATTAAAATATTAATGTTTTATTATGTCCTTATTTTCTTTTTCATTCTTTTATAACCTGTTTTAACACAGTTTAATCTGTTTTTAATCACTTTTATTATTTGTTTTTATTTTCTTATACTTGTCTCTTTTATTCCTGTTTACATAAAGCACACTGAATTGCCACTGTGTCTGAAATGTGCTATATAAATAAACTTGCCTTGCCTTTTAAACATATTTTTGAAGGCTACCTTTTGTCTATGTGTCTATGCTATCATTACAACAAAGCTTAAATAGTCGTCTTACATCATGGAACAAGGCTAATGTTTTTGTGGCTAAATTTGAGAGCGTTGTGCTCTGGAATCACTCTCTTTACAGTACACACACACACGCACACGCACACGCACACACACACACACACACAAAGATCCGTTTCTAATACACTCCCAGAGAACAAATGACGATAAAACTCCTTAAGGAAGCTCATGTTACATCACCTCAGTCCTGGCAGCTGAGATCGCCGTGCTGTTGTTATAAACCAAACACCGAGTCCGGTTACCGTGACCAATTTGTTAACGTGATGGAGCCGTTAGCGTTGAAGAGGGCGGCCAAGTCAAGTTTCACAGAGACTATTTTCTTCATCCCGACCCATTTCATGAGCTTTGAAGTCGCTGGACTGCTCATATGTGCTGTTCTGATGTCAGCATTTCCCGGTGAAAGCGAAAGGTCACGTAGATTAATAGCCTGATGTGTTTATGGATTTGTCTATGTCTGCAGCCAACCGTGGACATTACAAAGAAGACGATTGTTCTGGCTTCTGCTTACTGTATATCCATTAAACATGAAAAATGATACAGTGGCCTGCCTCAGAGAGCTTATTTGGGACGTTTGTGTCATTTTAAAAGTCTGCACAAACCGAAAGTTGCTGAGAGTTTTAAGTATGTTGATATACTTCCAACTGAAGCGGAATATTAAGTAGGGGGCGGGGCTTTTTTGCCTATCATTCCCTCATAGTAAATTAACGGCAAGGGGGCGTGGTTAAGAACATTGTCGCTGAAGCTCAGAAGCTCCAATCGCTAACGGTCAGACTTTAACTGAAGATTAATGAGGCAAGGCTAGACAGTGCTTACCACTCAGAAAACCAATCTGCGCTAATAGACTGAGATATACATGATGATATATAATGAAAAATCGGCACTATATATTCCATGATGCTATTAATATAATGAAACCAAGAGTCATCTATGTTCAAATGCTGCTACAGCTTTTCCTCAAACGAACTTTAGCATTAAGCTGCGGTCACACTTGACTTTTCCTTCCATAGACTTCCATTCATACACACGCGAATGCGTCAGACCGGAAACGCGGGGTCATGCGTCAAGTTTCACAGGTTGCTGAGGTGCAAAGTTCAAGCTTGGTGAACTCTAACCTGCTAAATCGCATCACTTGACTGCGTGAGACCAATCGAGGATCAAAACACGACCTCTCTGGGCAGAAATGTAAAACATAGAGCAATTGCTGGCTTTTTTAAATGTCTAATAAGCTTGTTTAATCCCGCCCCTTTTCGCAGTGCCGCACGACAGAATTTCGCACACACAAAGCCCGGTGTGACCGCAGCTTTACTTTCAGTAACCATTTTTTCATTACACATCCCTTTGTTTACATCACTGACATATTTGGCTACTGCTTGAAGCAGGTGGTATTAGGGGGAGGGGCTTGCTCATTCAACAGCGTATTTGATTGGATAAAAATGTGTAGTGCAAGGCGAGTCATCAACTCACTTTTGTTTTCACGTCAGATATTTAAGCTGCATTTTTATCTAAAGCTAATTAGGTCAATGCTTTAAAGTGTAAGATACTATTAAAAATAAAATATGCAAAACTATGGATATATGCGAAAATGCATAATAATAAGGGATTCATTAAATTGTTTTAACTTAAGGACTATTTAAAAAATGTATGTTCTATATACACTCGCTGGACACTTTATTAGGTACACCTGTCTAACTGTTTGTTAACACAAATTTCTAATCAGCCAATCACATGGCAGCAACTCAATGCATTTAGGCATGCTGTTTCTCAATTCCATGAATGCAGTGAACAGACTTTCCAGGTGTCCTTTGAAAAACTAAAGCTGCAGTCACACCGGGCTTTGTGTGTGCAAAATTCTGTTGCGGCGCTGCGAAAAAGGGGCGGGATTAAACAAGATAATTAGACATTATAAAAGCGAGCGATTTGCTCCATGTTTTAAATTTCTGTCCAGAGAGGTCCTGTTTTGATCCTCGATTGGTCTCACGCAGTCAAGTGATGCGATTTCGCAGGTCAGAGTTCACCAAGCTTGAACTTTGCACCGCAGCAACCTGCGAAACTCGAGGCATGACCTTGCGTTTCCGGTCTGACGCATTCGCGTGCGTATGAATGGAAGTCTATGTAAAGAAAAGCCCAGTGTGACCGCAGCTTTAAGCTACGGTCACACTCTGCTTTGTGTGTGCGAAATTCTGTTGTACTGCGCTGCGAGAATGGGCGGGATTAAACAAGATGATTAGACATTAAAAAAGCGAGCGATTGCTCCATGTTTTAAATTTCTGTCCAGACAGGTCATGTTTTGATCCTCGATTGGTCTCACGCAGTCAAGTGATGCGGTTTCACAGGTGAGAGTTCACCAAGCTTGAACTTTGCACCCAGCGAACAGCGAAACTTAACGCATGACCCCGCGTTTCCGGTCTGACGCATTCGCGTGCGTATGAATGGAAGTCTATGGGAGGAAAAGTCAAGTGTGACCGTAGCTTCAAGCTGCGGTCACACCGGGCTTTGTGTGTGCGAATTTCTGTCGTAAGGCGCTGCGAAAAGGGGCGGGATTAAACAAGCTTATTAGACATTTAAAAAAGCCAGCAATTGCTCTATGTTTTACATTTCTGCCCAGAGAGGTCGTGTTTTGATCCTCGATTGGTCTCACGCAGTCAAGTGATGCGATTTAGCAGGTTAGAGTTCACCAAGCTTGAACTTTGCACCGCAGCAACATGCGAAACTCGACGCACGACCCTGCGTTTCCGGTCTGACGCATTCGCGTGCGTATGGATGGAAGTCTATGGAAGGAAAAGCCAAGTGTGACCGCAGCTTTAAGCTATGGTCACACTGGGCGATGTGTGTGCGAAATTCTGTTGTGCGGCGCTGCAAAAAGGGACGGGATTAAACAAGATGATTAGACATTAAAAAAAGCGAACGATTGCTCCATGTTTTAAATTTTTGCTCAGAGAGGTCCTGTTTTGAACCTCGATTGGTCTCACGCAGTCAAGTGATGCGATTTCGCAGGTCAGAGTTCACCAAGCTTGAACTTTGCACCGCAGCAACCTGCGAAACTTAACGCATGACCCCGTGTTACCGGTCTGACGCATTCGCGTGCGTATGAATGGAAGTCTATGGGAGGAAAAGCCAAGTGTGACCGCAGCTTAACTCGGGAGACCACGAAGAACGCGTCCTTGTGAGAAATAAGATGCTGCGTTCTTCCTGATGACCTTCACACATTTTTTAATGGGAAATCCTTTAAACATTACAGCATTCATACAACGATTTATTGTTTTTACCCCTTTCAAAATATATACTCTGCATAAAAACATTATAAATATACGCTGCACAATATAAATAAAACAGATTTTAATACAAATTTCAGCAAACAAACACCCTTAATGTGTGTATTCCTTTATTAAGATGTCCATGGTAATGTTTATATTCACCGTTTCATTTAGGGAAACTCCTGAAGTAAATAAGTGAGATCTCTAAACTTTATTAATAAATCTAAATAAAATGCTGCGCTTCCCACCTCCGGTCGCAATGACTTCTGGAACTTCTAGAGCGAGTTCGGTGCTCAAGTCTGCATCGGTGCGTCCTCGATATCAATAACACAACCGGGAATGTTCACGCGTCTTCTGTTCTTGCGGTCTTGAGTTTTGGAACTGAACTTTGGCAGCTGATGATGATGTTACACGAGAACACGAGGACGCAAGACCGCTGAAGAACGCATATTGAGAAACAGACATGGTCAAGACGACCTGCTGCAGTTCAAACCGAGCATCAGAATGGGGAAGAAAGGTGATTTAAGTGACTTTGAACGTGGCATTGTTGGTGCCAGACGGGCTGGTCTGAGTATTTCAGAAACCGCTGATTACTACTGGGATTTTCACGCACAACCATCTCTAGGGTTTACAGAGAATGGTCTGAAAAAGAGAAAATATCCAGTGAGCGGCAGATCTGTGGGCGCTCAATTCAATAGAGCACTTTTGGGATGTGTACCTAATAAAGTGGCCAGTGAGTGTAATACTAATATTAGAAGTAGTGTGCTACAAACTACTCTTTTGGCATACTGATTATTATTATTTTTTAATTTAATTGTCTTTCCTTAACACATATATCACATTTTAAAAATATTTTGTCATCTAACGCCAGTTGAGTGTCTTAAATGTCCAAACACATGTCATTTCAGACAGCTCTGATTAATGACCAGCGCATGTCAGTCAATTGAGCTCCAGAAAAACAGTTTTGCACGTGTTTAATGCTTTAGTGAATCAGGCCCGCTGAGAAAGGGTCACCGCGCGGTTTTCAAAGAAAAGCTGATTGAAGGTGGAGATCTAGAAGAAGACGCTCTTTGTGCGAAGCCTTTGCAAACACGTTAAGCAAGCGCGTCTCATGCAGGCTATTTCGGTGTGCATCTTGGCTTTTCCCACGACAGCAGAGAGAGATAGTGTAAAGGGCTTTCATAACCTCTCTCACATGGTCTCTCGCCCCGCCGCGCTCAGCTGAACGTCTAGACACACACAATGTGGACCCTGTTGGGACGTTAAGGCCACGTTCACCGTGTCAGTTCAAACATTACATCGTGGTTAAATAAGGAATCATTTTTTAATATTCTTAGACTAGCATATTTATAAACATTTCATAGACTTTAAAGTTCCCCAAAATTGTCTTGGAGTTTCCTGACATTTTCTGCTAATATCTATTGGAGAATCAGCTCTTTTTTCATTGTTTGAAATGGTTGGTTTAAGAGTCTGATTCCTCTAAGCTCCGCCATTATGGAGCTTATAATATGCCAAAACAATCTGAATTTGAATTGTGTTAATTTGAATTATTTGGTGACTCTTCCCTGTTGATCACCCCTGACCTGCTTTCTGCTGAATCTGAAGTTCTGGTTTTGAATTTTAGAATATAGAATTTGATGTTCTGAATTTCTTCATCTTGAAAACTTGAAACTGTATTTTTACAAACCCAATATCTGCAGTCTATGAATTCAGAACACAAAAAATCTGAAGTTTGACAACACGTCTATAAAAAATCAGCCTTGAAAAATTCAGTTGTCTTAAAAAGTTATGAAATTCAAATTAAGAAAATTCTAATTCAAAACTATTTTCAACGGCATATAAAAATTCAGATTTTTTCAATAATTCAAATTAACTCAATTCAAATTGTTTTGGCATATTATTAGCTCCATATGCCTTTCAGAGTGTCTACTCTACTCTGATTGGTCAAAAGTTATCAGGTCTTTAATAATGCTCCCAAAATGGTATTATTTTAAATGCCAATACTTGTTTTAGAATGTATTTTTGAAAGTATCATTATCATAATGTTTGTAAAATGTAAAGTTTGCATAATTAGGATAAAAAATAGGAATAAAATGGACATTTTTAACATACAGAATTAACATTTTATAATATCCAGTGGAGAATCAGCTCTTTTTTCATTGTCTGAAATGGTTAGAATCTAGCTCCTCTAAGCTCTGCCTTCTAGAGAGTCTACTCTACTCTAGTTATCTGGTCTTTAATATTCTCAAAATGCTATTTTTATATTGTTAATAATATATATATATATATATATATATATATATATATATATATATATATATATATATATATATATATATATATATATATATATATATATATATATATATATATATATACACACAGTTGAAAACAGAATTATCAGCCCCCCCTTTGATTTTCTTTTTAATAGAGCAAGGAAATTTTCACAGTATGTAGGTCAAAATTATTAGCCCCTTTAAGCAATTTTTTTTCGATAGTCTACAGAACAAACCATCATTATACAATAACTTGCCTAATTACCCTGACCTGCCTAGTTAACCTAATTAACCTAGTTAAGCCTTTAAATGTCACTTTAAGCTGTATAGAAGTGCCTTAAAGTATCTAGTCAAATATTATTTACTGTCATCATGACAAAGATAAAACAAATCAATTATTAGAAAAACCACATTGACATTCTTGCAATAATCCCCCAAAAAATTACACTTGGTCCTCAAAAAAGAGAATGTAAAAAGTTATTTGCTTATTTATTTTGAAACTGTAACCTTTTTTGAATTGATTTAAACCACATATGACCCATATTTATATATATAATAAAAAAAATGGCAATACTTGCTTCACGATGTACTTTCGAAAGTATCATTATCGTAATGTTTGTAAAATAGAACGTTTGCATAATAAATAAATATTAATAAAAAATGTAACATTCCGAATTAACATTTTACAATATCTATCGGAGAATCAGCTATTTCTTTATTGTTTGATATGGTTGGTTTTAGAATCTGGTTCCTCTAAGCTCCGCCTTTTAGAGAGTCTACTTTGCTCTGATTGGTCAGAAGTTATCAGGTCTTTAATAATCCTCCAAAAATGTTGTTTATTGAACATTTTAACAAACGTTTTATTCATTTGTTTTAAATGTCAATACTTTCAAAAGTACCATTATCATGATGTTTGAATGGAGTGTTTGCATAACCAGGAAAAACATATTTTTAACATTTAGAAATTATTTTCATTATATCCATTAGAGTTTTAGCTCTTTTTTCATTGTCTGAAATGGTTGGTTTCTAGTCCCTCTAAGCCCCACCTTTCAGAAAGTCTACTCTGCTCTAATTGGCCAGACGATTGGCCCAGTCTGTTGGGATTGGTCTAACCCCAAATGTCAATTACTATATAATATTTAGCATTTGTAAACAAGTGTGAACCATAGACACCATAAAACCGACATCTTGTCTTCTGTGATTATTTAACTATTGACTGAGACCAGCTGCACTGTTAAAAACATAATAAACACATTGTTAAATTCAAAACATTCAAGTGAAATTTTATTTGATTTAAGAGATCCTAATGTAAACAACCGATTGAAAGTGATTAAAAAAACCTGTTCGGACAAACCCCAGGATGATTTGTTTTCACGGTTCTGCGTTTTCATAAAAAAGTATTTCACAGACAAACATAGAAACACACACGACTCAATGGACTGAACACAACACGGCAGTAGTAAAACATAAGCTGCAAGTGGGACTGAAGCCCCACAGTCTGTATTGAACGATTAATAAAAATGGCCTACTAAAATGATTTCATTTAGTCTCGCTTATCACATTCAGTTCAGTTTTCTTCATATTACTGTACAAAGATTGCACTTCTAATACTGTTCGTTCCCTTTAGACATTTTGGTTTAAGTTCATCTGAATACTGTGGTTTACAAGAAAACTTTAGACAAGTGTCGTCTGATATCCCGGGCCGCCAAATTCAATTAAACACAGAATTAATATTGAGGAATGGTTTTAAAGTCATGATGAAAACGTATCGATCTAGAAAAGTGTATATTAAAACTAGATGGGAAGCCATCTACGTCTCAGGACATTACAAACACGAGCTATGCATGTTTTCTGAACAGACATTGCACATTGTATTTCTGGATTTAGACGCAAACACACTATTCTTCGAGAAAACAAAAACATAAACTATTATTTGGCATTTCAGAAGTAAAAGACATTATTTTCCATCCAAAACAATACAATCGGACACATTCTCGAACCTAGACAATGCGTTTAAATAAAAACCAATAGGCTCTTGATTATTAAGTTAATAAAAATCAAATATACACAATGATTACTTAGAAAATATGTACAAAGTCAACTATACAACATCTAAACTGACAGCGAATTTCTTCATTTCGACAGTAACTAACTTGTCTGTACACGCGTGTGTGTGTGTTTGTGTGTATAAAGAGCGGAATAAATAAAAATGTGCTGTTGGAAAAAAGTGGGACAATAAATCCAGTCAAAAACCCAATGAATGGGAGTTAAATACAATCTTCACGCACACGATGCACCAGCGATCATCGATTTTTGGAAATGATTCACAATTAATTCTGCCGCTTTCCATTTTTGCAATGTAAAAATGCAATACAGTTTGTAATTTCAACAACTCACAAAATTTCCCCGTCTCATTTCATCCCACGAGAGAGTAGTAAGAAAAGATCTATTTTATGAAAACAATGCTTTAGTATGCCATACTATTAAGGTAAAGCACAGTCCCCTTTAATTCTCATTTCTAATATGTAAAAACAACATAATTTAAGCACAATTGTCATTACTGTACAGTCATGTAAAAATATTTAAGCACCATTGTAGGTTTATATTTATTTTGTGAAAATTGGCATTTAGAACTTAAATGATGCTAATGTTGATACTGATATTGATACCGATAACAATGTTGATACTGATACTGTAACCAATACTGATACCAATAACAATGTCGATAATCATACTGATACCAATAACGATACCGATAACAATGTTGATACTGATACCAATACTGATACCGATACCAATACTATTACCGATACCAATACCGATAACAATACAAATACTAATACCGATAACAATGATGATACCAATACCGATACCAATACTGATACCGATACCAATACTGATACCGATACTACGTATAAGTATAAGTATAATACCGATAATACCGATACCAATACTGATACTGATACTAATACTGATACCGATACCAATACTGATACCAATAACAATGTCGATACTGAAACCGACTCTAGTACTCATAACGATACAAATACTGATACCGATAACAACGTTGATACTAATACCAATACCAACACTTATACCAATACCAATGACAATGGCTATACTGAAAAAAATACTAAGGTCGATACTGATGCCAATGCTGATACTGATACAGATACCAATATCGATGCTGATAACAATGTTGATATTGATAGCGATACTAATACTAATGCAGATAATAATGCTGATAACGATACCAACACTGATAGCGATGTTGAAACTGATACAGATAATGATACAAATACTGATATCAATACTGATACCGATAACGATACAAATACCAATGTTGATACTGATACCAATACCGATTCCGATAACAATACTGATACTGATACCAATACCAATACCGATAACAATGTTGAAACTGATAGCAATACTAATACTAATGCCGATAACAATGTCAATACTGATACCGATACCAACACTGATAACGATAACAATGTCGATATTAATACCGCTAAAGTATTACAGTTTTTTTGCTTAAAAAACACTAAAACGTCATTAGTGTTGTGTCATCCGTCGTCAAAAGATTTTTCAGATAAAAAGTATACAACTAAAACTAATTATATATATTTTATTGTATGTTTTAAATCTCATTTCCTCAATTAAAAAAGCAAACACAATAAATAAATAAATAAATAAAAACTGAATAATAAATTTACTTTTGGAAAAAGTATAATATTTTTATCAAAAAGTATTTGTAACGCTATCTTCATTTATGAAAAAATGGAATCAAATCATAGCATTACAAAAACAATTTTATATAAAAATATGCTTATGATATGAATGTGCTTAATTGTCATTAAAACAATGTTTAAAAAAGACATCATGCTGTAATTCACAATTACATAATGAAAAAAAATATAGAATAATTTAAAATGTTCTGAAATGGTTTCGCAAGGTTTTAATAAAAAGTATTTGCATTTAGTATAAAAACTATATATAGGAATGAGAATTCAGGGAACAAATTGTCAAAACGTCAACAACAAGAACACGTTCATATCTACGAATCAGGGGATGAACTGCGACCAGGAAACGTCTTCATGAGATTCAGGCAATTATCAAAATTGAACGACTCTCCATTCTCGTTCTGCTTTTGTAGATTTGTCTAGAAGTTCAACGCAGCTTCAGACATTGACGCACATTACAAAAAAAACCCGGACCAGCCTGTGGCCCGTCGTTCTGCAACACCTGAACGAACACTTATAACAATAACCTTACCGATTTACAAAAGATGTCTTGGTTTATGCTCCTTCGCCCTTCCGAGAATGCAACAATCGCTATACGATATACTCCATTTTCTGCAAGCTGTGTTGCGAGTCCAAATCTCTGTGCTGTGAATCTGGCACCCGGTGCTGCGACTCAAGGTCTCTATTGTCGCGTTTATTCATCCAGTGTGGGTGTTTCTTTACGTCTGTGCCGTTGGAGCTCAACCTATCGTCTCGGTCCACCAGCATGTAAGCCGGCTGCTGTGGAAACCGTGTTTTCTGTAGTCGTCTACTGGCGTCAGATTCAGGGAATTGCGTCCTGATTTTGGCGTTTACTGTGTTTTTGTCGTCACAATGCAATTCTTTTCCTGGCAGGCTGCCATTGGAGGCGTTTTTCTCGATGTGGTTCTTGATCTGGTTGAGATGCTCGCGGGCGTTGTTTACCGTGTTTTCTTCAGTTGCGGAGAAGGGGCTGGTGGGGTTAATGGGGGTGGCGCTGGAGCTTTGTTTGCGGCGATGACGGACGCACCACAGGAACACTGATGCCAAGGCCAAAACCCAGATCGCAGTTACTACTGAAACCAGCAATGGCACCATGTAGTCTACTGAACGGGAGAAACAATGAATATGGATGAAGATAAGCTGGTCAAATATTAGATCTTTATAGCATCAGAGTTTATGCTAAGGATTATACACACTACTCTTCAGAGTTTTGGAATTAGAAAGATTTTTTTAAGTATCTTATGTTCACCAAGGAGGTATTTATTTGATAAATAATACAGTAAAAACTAAAGATGCATGATAAAAATAATAAAAATTGTTCAATTCATAACCAAAGCTGATTATTCAGAGTGATATCTGCCGATATCAATAGCAATGACGATTCTGATATCGATACCAATACTGATAACAATAACAATGGCGATACTGAAACCAATAGCGAGGTCGATACTGCTGCCAATGTTGATGCCAATACTAATACGGATACCAATAACAATGTTGATACAGATATTGATACCAATTCTGATACCAATAACAATGGTGATACTGATACCAATACTGATATCAATAACAATGTCAATACTGATACCGATACCAATATGGATAACAATACAAATATTGATACCGATAACAATGTCAATGTATTTCGATAACAATGTCAATATCAGTTGATACTGATACCGATACTGATAACAATGTTGATTCTGATACCGATACCATTACTGATACTGATGCCAATACTGATACCGTTAACAATACTGATTCCGATACTGATACTAATACTTTTACAGATAACAATGTTGATACTTATCCCAATACTGATACCGATAATAATGTTGATACAGATACCAATACTGATACTACTGTAAAGCTGATACCGATACAGATACAGATACAGATACTGATACCAATTCTGATACCAATAACAATGGTGATACTGATACAGATACCAATACTAATATGAATAACAATGTCAATAACAATACTGATACCAATACGGATAACGATACAAATACTGATACCGATAACAATGTTGATACTAATACCGATACCACTGCTGACACCGATACCAATAATAATAATACCAATAATAATGGCGATACTGAAACCAATACCGAGGTCGATACTGACGCTTGACACTGATACTGATACCGACACCAATTATGATAACAATGTTGATACTGATACGATACTAATACTAATGTCGATAACAATGTCAATACTGATACCAATACCAACACTGATACGATGACAATGTTGATACTGATACCGATACTGATAACAATGTTGATTCTGATACCGATACCGATACAATTACTGATACCGATACCAATACTGATACCGTAAACAATACTGATTCCGATACTGATACTAATACTTTTACAGATAACAATGTGGATACTGATCCCAATACTGATACCGATAATAATGTCGATTCAGATACCAATACTGATACTAATGTTAAAACAGATACCGATACCAATGTCAATACTGATAGCGATACCAATTTCGATACTAATACTGATAGTTTGGTGGTCATATTTTCAAATGCATGATAATTCATTATACAAATTAGCATTTTCCTGCCCTCTTTTGATTGACATGATATAATTTGACCTTATAATTGGCTGATTTTAGGGAATCAGCTGATACCGATTATTGGCCGATACATCTACACTAAGAACAGTAATACTGTGAAATTTCATTCATTTTTTATTATTTATTTATTTTAAATGATTGTTATTATTATTGTTGTTTTTATATTGACAATAAATATTGTTACTTACATATTGAAAACATACAATATATTTAAAAATGCTGTTTATTCCTGTGAAAATAGCCAGATGATCCTTAAGAAATCATTATAATATTGTGTTTTTTGTTTTGTTGGATGATGGATTGGATGATGATGAATTTAAAGTTCGAAATAACAACATTTATATAAAATACAAATTCTGTAACATGAATTTACTGTCACTTTTGATCAATTTAATGCATCCTTGCCCAGTAAAACATTCTTTCAAGACAGTTTCTTGTAAAGTTTAAGAGCTTGCTGTGATGTCTCACCGTTGGGGTTTTGCGGTTGTTTGCGCTGCACTCGGACCTCAGCGATGGAGCCGATGACGGAGCTGTTAGCGCTGTGCTTGCTCACCAGATCAATGATGTTGTCTGTAATTTCCTTAACAGGAACCCGGCCATGGATGCCGTCCTCAGTCACATGCTAGAAAACACAATTTTTTTAAAATACAAGTCATTTTTATGAATAAAGCTGCTCTTTTTTTAAATAAAGCAAAATGAAATGCATAATGTTAAATATTTAAACAACACAAATACATCAAATAACAATAAAATAATCAAGAATAATAGTGTTATATACTATTAATTTTATTTGAAATATAATCAATTCTATTAAAAAATGACAGAATAGAATGATAATAATATAATACATTATTATACACCATTATGAATTCAATTATATTTCCAGTCATTCATTAACACTATGAGGATATTAAGACATTTCATTTAAAATTTTGCAAATAACAGTTTATATTTTTTAATAGTATCATTTTGCGCTAGAACACTTACGATGGCCACATGGATCTCGTTATTGGCTGCAGACGAGAGTTCACAGCTCACAGAGATGGAAAACTCAGACGTAACATTTTTTGCCACATAAAGATGCCTGAGTTCACGACACACCTGCTCCACCGTCACCCCCTGAGAACCAAACAGATCATATAAACATACATAAGAAAACGTTTAAACATATATATCGATTATAGACAACGTTATAAAACATTTGAATTATAGTCGCCATGAAACAGATATTAAGATTGTCCTTTTTTCCTGCTATCATGATATACATCCACTTGAAACAGTTCTGAAATGAGAAAAAATGTATGGCGGTGCATGATTTTGTTCTTTGGAAACCAACTGGATTGTTAACAGAAGGAAGATTGATGAATAGACGAATTCAGAGCAGAAATTAAATGCCTGCTGATATGCCTCACCCTATAGGAATTCTATGTGACCAGGAAGTCAAGAAAAATCATTTTGAGGGGGTGCTTAAACTTTATGAAGGCAAATAAATTTTTACAAAATACTGAAGTGCACAGATAACTACTATATACATACAGTAAGTCAAAATTATTAACCAAAATTATTTTTTCTTTTTTAAATAGTTCTCAATTGATGTTTAACAGAGTAAGGCATTTTTCACAGTATTTCCTATAATATTTTTTCTTCTGGAGAAAGTCTCATTTGTTTTATTTCGGCTAGTATAAAAGCAGTTTTTAATTTTTTAAAAATCATTTTAAGGTCAAAATTATTAGCCCTCTTTAAGCTACAATATCTAATAAAATATTATGTACTGTCATCATGGCAAAGATAAAAGAAATCAGTAATAAGAAATTAGTTCTAAGATCATTTCTGGAAATACTTACAAATCAGACACTGTTTTGAAAAAAAGGTCCCCAAAATACAGAATAGGAAAATGTTTGAAACATTTTTCAAATTCTCAAAACAGCTTCAAAAAGTATCTACGCTTTATAAATTTAGTTCAAAGATTAATGATAAAAACTGAAAATTTAAGACTGATTTGGCAAAAAGATATTAGCAGTGATATAGATAAAGATACCTGGGATAGAATTCTTTCTCATAGTGGAAAATATATAAAAGAAGTAAGAGGTAAATGTATACAGTATAAGATACTTCATAGGTATTATTACACTCCAGTGTGACTTTTTAGAATGGGATGCTTAGATGATAATAAATGCTGGAAATGTAAATAGGGGATTGGTACATACTTTCATGCATTATGGCAATGTACAAAGATTCAACCCTTTTGGGAATCTGTGTTAAGACAATTAGGTAGATGTTTTGGATTTAATATCCCTCTCTCACCTAGGATATGCCTTTTAGGTGACAAAACTGAGGTTCTACATGTTACAAATGATGAGTCCACCCTTATAATTTTGGGCATTACGACAGCAGCACGTATAATACTGAGGTTTTGGAAGGATATTCAGTGCCCTACACTTAAATTATGGATGGAATCCATGATTGAGAATGTATTATATGAGAAAATGTTGGCCAAAATGAATTGTGATTACAAGGAAATAGATATGTGGGAGATTTTTATTTCATCACTTGAAATATGAAGGTATCTATCCTGTTATGCTCTGTACTATTATTTTTAGTATTTTTATACTTTTGTTACTGGTTGTTGAATTATTTATTTATTTTCTAAATTGATGAACAAATTTCCAAATTGTGAAGAACCTGTATACATTTTATATATTTGTATGGTTTTGTATGTTATATCAAGAAAAAAAAACTAATAAAAATCTAATAAAAAAAAGAAAATAAATTAGTTTATTAAACTTATGTTTAGAAATGTGTTGAAAAAAATCTCTCTGTCAAACAGAAATTGGGGGAAAAAATAATAATTTGGGAGGGCTAATAATTCTGACTTTAAGTGTACATACTGTATAAAAATAAGAAGAGCAAATTTGGATTTCATGGCGACTGAGCATCACCATCCATCCCTATATTTAAAGTAATAGTTCACCCCTCAAAAATAGACTTGCATTTCGTGAATTATAAACAACTACAGGTTAATCTAAGAAAGAATGTCTCCTACATATTAAATGTCTTCAGGGTGAGTAAATTATCTGTATATTATCATTTTAAGTGTGAACTCCCCTCTTAAAGTCCTCACCTGTGGCATGGTGTCCTTGTTGAAGGTGAAGGTGACGTTTGCGCAGTGGCTGTCAGGTTGGCAGTGTGTGCGTACGGCCGGCCGGTGAGCAGACCAGCACTCGCCCTGAGAGGAACACGGCTTGACGAAACACTGTTCATCGCGGACTGGCACACACAGCTGACCCTGAGGACAGTCCCCTCGACCCGAGCCAAGCATACGGCACGCTTTAGGGCCACAAAACAGCTGCCAGAGAGAGGAAGAATGTGTGTGAATTGAAGGCAAGTTTATTTATGTAGCATATTTCATACACAATAGTAATTCAAAGTGCTTTACATAAACAAGAATAAAAGAAACATAAAATACAAGTAGAAGGAAATAAAAACAACAAGGAATAAAAATGATTAAAAACAGACTCAAATGTGAATAGGTGGACAGTAGAATGAAAACACCTACTGCTTTGGGTGACTAGCAGACTTGCATATAAGAGCTAAACAGGCAGTGAAACAAAAGTAGTTGTCACTTTTCTGTGGAGGCGGGGCTTATTTGCTCTATTACATCATAGAGTAGAACATTCTAAAACCTGTCGTTTTTGCAGAGTGCATTCAACATAAGCTGTCCCTTTTGCCTTCAGAACTGTCTTTATCCTTCATGGCATAGATTCAAGAAGGTATTGAAAATATTCCTCAGAGATTTTGGTCTATATTGACATGACAGCATCACGCAGTTGCTGTAGATTTGTCGGCTGCACATCCATGATGCGAATCTCCTGTTCCACCACATCCCAAAGGTGCTCTATTGGATTGAGAACTGGTGAATGTGGAGGCCATTTGAGTACAGTGAACTCATTGTCATGTTCAAGAAACCAGTCTGAGATGATTCACAATTTATGACATGGCGTGTTATCCTGCTGGAAATAGCAATCAGAAGATGGGTACACTGTGGTCATAAAGGGATGGACATGGTCAGCAACAATACTCAGGTAGGCTGTGGCGTTGACACGATGCTCAATAGGTACTAATGGGCCCAAAGTGTGCCAAGAAAATATCCCCCACACCATTACACCACCACCGCCAGCCTGCCAAATTCTGACCTTACAGTCCGAACGTCGCTGTAGAAATCAAGACTCATTATCAAGACGCTTATGCCTTCGCGTGTCTTCTGGCTCGGAGAAGAATATTGATTGGTTGGAAATCAAGTAAACCACCTTTAGTTTCACTCTGGATTAGTGATATGATGCTGTTTTTAAGATTGGAGAAAATTAAATACTCTCTTAGAGGATCCACTAAATGTTTTTATACAGTGTGGAATCCAATGATCTCATACTTTGAAAAAGACGTAACACTCCCCCAAACTAAAACTAATAGGGCAATTAAAGGGTCTATGCTTAAAAGGATAATTCAAGCAAACTCAATAGGCAAACATTGATGTTAAATTCTTCCTCACTGTACTATCAAAACTCTGTGACTATGTAAATATTTAATTAATTACATTTTTTAATTAATTTAATTTAAATTTTTATTTATTATTTTTTAAATAAATTTATTTTGAAGGGAAAGGGGGAGGTTCATGGGGAAAAATGTAACAAAATAAAAAGAAAAAGTCAAATCTTTGTATGTACGGTTTGACCTCTTCTTTCAATAAAAAACATGAAAAAAAAAATAAATCAAGACTCATTAGACCAGGCAACATTTTTCCAATCTTCTATTGTCTAATTTTGGTGAGCCTGTGTGAATTGTAGCCTCAGTTTCCTGTTCTTAGCTGACAGGAGTGGCGCCCGGTGTGGTCTTCTGCTGCTGTAGCCCATCTGCCTCAAGGTTGGACGTGTTGTGTGTTCAGAGATGCTCTTCTGCATACCTCAGTTGTAACGAGTGCTTATTTGAGTTACTGTTGTCTTTCTATCTGATGGAACCAGTGTGGCCATTCTCCTGTGACCTCTGGCATCAACAAGGCATTTGCGCCCACAGAACTTCCGCTTACTGGATATTTTCTCTTTTTCAGACCATTCTCTGTAAACTCTAGATCAGCAGTTACAACACTCAGCCCAGCCCGTCTGGCTCCAACAATCATGCCACGTTCAAAGTCACTTAAATCATCTTTCTTCCCCATTCTGATGCTCGGTTTGAACTGCAGCAGATTGTCTCCACCATGTCTACATGCCTAAATGCATTGAGTTGCCATGTGATTGGCTGATTAGACATTTGCGTTAACGAGCAGTTGGATAAGTGTATATGCCAAAAGATCAAGGGAATTTTGGTTCCTCATTTCCATCCATGATTAAACAACACTTACCTTAGTACAAGTGACAATGCCTTTGTGACAGTAGCAAGTATTGCAATCTTCAGCCCACTTTGCTCCATCAACAGCAATCCGACCGCCAATCACACATGGACGTCCTGTGACTATAAGAAACACATTGCATTTTAAAAATCTTAATGAGCAATAAAAAAGCTTGATAAGTACTATTTCATTCATTTTCCTTCGGCTTAGTCCCTTATTTATCAGGGGTCAACACAGCGGAATGAACCGCCAACTATTCCGGTACATGTTTTACGCAGAGGACGCCTTTACAGCCGCAACCCAGTACTGTGAAACACCCATACACTCGTGCATTCACAGATACTCATACACCACGGCCAGTTCTTACCCAATTCACCTATAGCACACGTGTTTGGACTGTGGGGGAAACCGGAGCACCCGGAGGAAACCCACGCCAAGACTGGGAGAACAAACTCCACACAGAAATGCCAACTGGCCCAGCCGGGACTTGAATCAGCAACCTTTTTGCTGTGAGGTCACAGTGTGCTAACCACTGAGCCACCCTGATAAATATTATTAAAGGGATAACTCACCCAAAAATGGTGGAATGAATGAATTTTGTCATAATTTACTCACCCTTTAATTGTCCCAAACCTCTTTGCATTTCTTACTTCTATTAAACCTTTTACTTGGTTCAAACCTTATGAGTTTCTTTTGAACACAAAAGAAGAAGTTTTGAAGAATGCTGTAATCTGTAACCATTGACTTCTACAGTGTTTGTTTTTCATACTATGGAAGTCAATGGTTTTGAGCTTCAACATTATTTCTTTTGTGTTCAACAGAATAAGGAAAGTCATATAGGTGAATAAATAGTGACTAAATGTAAATTTTTGGGTGAACTATCCCTTTAATGTTGATTAAAGTGCAAGCATAAATAATGCGATCTGTACCTTCCTGACATCTGAGTCCAGTTCTGCCTGGTGGACACAAGCAGCGGTAGCCATTAATTTCATCCACACAGGTAGAGCCGAACGCACAGGGAGACGACTGGCACTCATTGATGTCTGTAGAGAGAGAAGAGAACCATTTTAATGTGCAATCACTCTTTATAGACCATTTCAATGTTGGCCAATGAACATTTCCTGCTTGTTATCAAACTATTTCATAACTGCAACAAGAGGCAATTCAATCATAACTCAATGTTAAAACAGCTATTATAACATTACTTATCAACCTGTGGCTCTTTTTGGATTCTCGGAAACAATAGAAATTAAAAATGTAAATTTTGTTTACATCCCTCAAAATAGTTTATAATAAAATTGTACTGATAAATGCTGAATAATCTATTAATCACTCACTGATGCGGCAGTCTGGTCCTGCAAAGCCACTGGCGCACTCACAGCGGTACCAGTTATCCCCGTCCACACACGTCCCACTGTTATAACTGCACAGAGACCACATATACCATGATGAAATGATGGGAAATTTGCTAAATTTGTTTGCAAATGTGGCAGAATTTCTTTCTGGTTTTCATTTTGTTACCAAAAATGTAAATTAAACTGTTCAATCAATAAGTTCCAATATAAATTTAATTTATAAATTTAATTGATGATGTATGTAGGCAAACCTCCTCATTAAAAATGGAAAATTTGTAGTAATTTCAGGCAAAACCTAGTAATTTCAGCTAAAATGTATTATAATCATGAAGATAAATACTGCAGTTTATCACTATCTACTGGTATAAAATAATATTAAATGTCATTAATAAAATACAATTAATTGCTTACAAAAAATAAAATAAATTAAAAATAAATTTAAATAAAAAATAAACAAATGTAAAAAATAAAAATAAATTATAAAATAAATTTAATTAAATGAAAATAAAATAAATTTAAAATAAAGTAAAATGAAAATAAATAAAATGAAAATAAAATAAATAAAAATAAAATAAAGTAAAATTAAATTAAAATAAATTAAAATAAAATAAATTTAAGTTAAAATAAATTAAAATTAAATTAAATTAAATTAAATTAAATTAAATTAAATTAAATTAATTAATAAATAAATAAATAAAATAAAAAATAAAATAAAAAATAAAATAAAGTAAAATAAATTTAAATTAAATTAAATTAAATTAAATTAAATTAAATTAAATTAAATTAAATTAAATTAAATTAAATTAAATTAAATTAAATTAAATTAAATTTGACTTAAAATGAATCTTACCATGGTTGTGGGTTGCAATCATTGGAATCTGTAAAGAAAACACCACACATTTTGTTATTAAACATAATATGAAACTCTAAATATCCTCTAATAATTTGGAGTGAACTCAGCATGCTTCACAACAATATATAATGCAAATTGCAAACTTCAACCAAAAACATAGTTACCCCTCAAAACAATCATCCATTAAAGTTACATTTGCTAACAATAACTGAGCTTGAAACTACTGGGAAACCTGATTGAAAGGATGGTAATGTTTAGTTTTTCTGCTGTAAGGAACTGTCCAGTTAGTATGTAGTTTGGAAGAGAACCTTAAGCAAGCAGCAGTAGGTGAGAGTTGGAAACAGGAGGTAGACAGGAGGAGTCAAGACAGGAAGTAGTAAGGAAGTGGAACAGGAAGTGTTGCCGTACTCTGGCTGCAGGTGGGCCCTTCCCAGCCTTCTTTGCAGACGCAGGTGAAGCCGTCGCCTGTCACCACACACGTGGCTCCGTTCTCACACGGGTTTGGCAGGCAGCTGCTGTTCTTGGCTAGAAACCAAACGGTAACTAATTAAAAGGGGTCATGACATGTGAAATCAATCTGCCTTGATCTTTTGACATATTAAAAGTCTTTGTTTCATTAAAACTGTCTGCAAGATTTTAAAGAAATAGTTCACCCAAAATGAAAATCTACTCACTATTTATTATGCCTGTTAAACTAAAATTTTTAGATGTTAGTATTAGTAAGTTAGTCTTAAGGATAAAGTTTCCAGTTTGTCATCTCCACCTAAATGGATCAACGATTTTTTTGACGTCACCTCATACTTAAAATCTTACGACCAATCAAATGCTCTCTAGTATCTGACATGCCCCGCCCCTTCTTCTCATTTGCTTTTCATTTGATGTGCTTGAGCTCAACCACTCTCACTGGCAGAGCTATGATAAAAGTAAAATGCTATTGGCTGGTTTTCATAAAGGGGAGGAGCTACTTTATGTCCCGCCCTCTCTTCATGTTTCAGTAGAGATTGTGTAATTTTTGAATAAAAGATGCACATTCCAAAGAACTTCAAGGGACCTTTAAGTGGTTTTAAACCTTTATGAGTTTCTTTCCTAGGTTGAACACAACAGAAGATAATTTGAAGAATGTCGGAAACCTGTAACCATTGACTTCTATAGTGTTTTTCCTACTATGAAAGTCAATGGTTACAGATTTCCGACATTATTCAAAAAATCTTCTATATTGTTGAACAGAATAGAAAAACGTTTGGAACCACTTAAGAAGAGTAAAGAGTGAGCAGATCATCATTTTTTTTTGGGGGGGGGGACTATCCCTTATTATAAACATAATTTATTTAATCAAGTTTTAAAAATAGCTTATTTCTAGCTTCTGTTGAACACGAAAGAAGATATTTTGAAGAATGTTGGAAACCTGTAACCACTGACTTGCATAGTGTTTGTTTTTCCTACTATGGAAGTCAATGGTTACAGGTTTCCGACATTGTTCAAAATATCTTCTATAGTGTTCAACAGAATAAAAACAGTTTGGAACCTCTTAAGGCAGATTAGACAGTGAGTATATTTTCATTTTTGGCTGGAACTATGCTTTATCATAAACATAATTTATGTAATCAAGCTGTAAAAATAGCTCATTTGCAATAAAGTTCAAATGTGACATCACAGGAGTGCATATATTTGCATATACTCCGCCCCCACAACATAAGCCCCTCCCAGCAACAATCAGTCACTCAGTGATTTACCTACACTGTATGCAAGCATCGTGTCATATTAAAAGGTGATGCTTTTTCCTATGCGATGACGTCAGCCAATCAAAACACTAGTCATTGCTTAAAATCTGAACTTTTTAATTCAGTAGAGTCAAGAAAAGGGTGATTAACATTATAAATGCAAGGAATATATTAAAATACCAATATATTAAAATCCCCTTTAATAATATTTGACTCAGATGTTAGTGCACTGAAATGGTCACCTCATTTAATTAGATCTGCTCACCTATATTACACGTTGCTCCTTCCCATCCAGGTGAACACAAGCACTTGAAAGAGTCGCCTTCATCTGAACATGTGCCTCCGTTGTTGCATGTGTCTTCATCGCATTGACTCTCGCCTGAAAATAAGAAGAAATCAGCCGTCATGAGACTTTATTCAGAGGAATTTACAATGCATCTGATATAGTTTCAGTCTCTATGAAAAGGACACGCAGGAAACTCTCAAGATGTGTTCATCACTGCACAAATATTCATGACGTCTCCATTCATGTTATAACCAGACTGTTGTGTTTTTTCCTCTTTAGAGCAACTTCCTTGGAAGTAGCCGCTTCTCAGTTGCCGATCTCCTCCAATCCAAAGACCAGCAGCTTTCTCTCAGCCTGAGGTGAGTTGCATTGTGGGATGCGTTTTATCATGCTGCGTTGTCGTTTTCTGCTGTAAACTTCATTTGGTGTGTTTGGTGCATGAGTGAGGATCTCTGGAGGGAGATGTCAGATGCACACAGCTGATCAAACACGAATGAGACTCCAGCAGCAAACAGGCCATCTGCTCCTGGATTTGCCACATATTTAGTTGCCACACAGCTCGATTCGGCCGTCCAATGAATGAGTTTCTTGTTTTACGTCAGGGCTGGGTTGCATGGCGCTTTATAGCATAGTGAATTTATATTATTTGCACATCAAGAAGAGTGGAATGATGAGTAAATAAAGAGCAGGTTGCGTCCCAAACAGGTCAAAACATGGAGTTTAGTTGTTTTTCGAGCGTGAATTTCAGTTCTTTTGCCTTAGCTTTGAATTTAGCTCATCCAATCAGTATTAAAACATTAAACAACATCATAAATATTCATTAGACTAGTCCCTAAGCTAGGCTTCAGCAGCAAAAATGGAATTAAAGCCTGGAAATGTGAATCAGGTCAATGAATCAGTTCAAATTGTCTATTTAAATGAGCTGATTCAGATTTGTGATTCACTTGCACTGTCACTCATACAGCTGGTACATGATCAGAGATGCACTCTTTCCTCTCCATATGCACCAGACACTTTCTTACAAACATTTTGTTACAAGGACTCAATAATAATAATCAAAAATCAAACATCGTCGTGGCATCTATACATTGCTGTTCTGATTATCTGAAGAGTTTATTTTATCCTCATTTGTAAGTTTTTTAGATAAAAGTGTCAATTAAATGTAAAAAAAAACCTAAAATAACAGCCAACAAAAATAAAAATGACATTAAACACTTTGAATCTACTTGACATCAAGGGCAGTTTGATTGACTAACCTCCTCTTTTTATATATAATTCTATGAGCTAGATAATCGAACACTATAGTAAATGTATGCAAATGAGGAGGCGGGGCTTACGTGAGTGACAGGTCTTTCCTTTCCAGCCGTTTTCACACTCGCAGTAAAAGTCATTGACCAGATCACGACACACTCCTCGATCTCGACACGGGTTCGTGCGGCAGTCGTCAATGTCTGTTCCAGAAACAAAGTGTGTTTTAGCTCTAAATATAATTACAGAAATAACAGTGGTTTAAGGGTGTAATGCACTCACTGGTCTCACAGTTGGGTCCTTCCCATCCGTCAGCACAGATACACTGATATGCATTGATTTTGTCAATGCACGTGCCGCCGCTGAGACAAGGACTACTTTCACAGTCATTGATGTCTGTAGAGAGGAGTGACAGACGTGATGGAGAAACTCAGCAAGTAATATAATGTGCTTAATCTGCTAAAGAATACACTATGGTTGAACGATTCATTTTTAAGCTATGATAATACGATTTCGAAACAGTAAAAGGCTGTGATTAAACTGGGGTCACATGACATGTGAGAACAAATAGTCTTCAGGTTAGCATGCTAAGCTGAACCTTGACATGTGGTCAACCCAGGCTCATTTTGAAAACGCACCGATATATACATTTCTGGAGAGCGCCATATACATCCCAGGAGGTATATTTCTTTGCAGTTTTTGTTTTCACGAATCTATCAGAAGCTGTTGCGTATGCTTTTTGAGATCTGAAATTTCTCTCTCGAGTGCCTTTCATGCCTGCTCTTCTTGTATAAATCCACCAGACAGTTTTAAAAAGCAATCCAGAAAAAAAAGCCCTCGCCTGATTTTTACCACTTTCTGAAACTGTTTTTCACCAGACTCGAACCCCGTCGTCATACTCAACTCCTCTCTGCGTCTGAAGTCCGCCAATGTACAGTTGAAGTCAGAATTATTAGCCCCCTTAATTATTAGCCCCCCTGTTTATTTTTTTCCCCAATTTCTGTTTAACAGAGAGATTTCTTCAACACATTTCTAATCATAATAGTTTTAATAACTCATTTTTAATAACTGATTTATTTTATCTTTGCCATGATGACAGTAAATGATATTTGACTAGATATTTTTAAGACACTTCTATACAGCTTAAAGTGACATTTAAAGGCTTAACTAGGTTAATTAGGTTAACTAGGCAGGTTAGGGTAATTAGGCAAGTTACTTTATAACGATGGTTTGTTCTGTAGACTATCAAGAAAAAAATTAGCTTAAAAGAACTAATAATTTTGACCTTAAAATAGTTTTTAAAAAATTAAGAACTGCTTTTATTCTAGCCGAAATAAAACAAATAAGACTTTCTCCAGAAGAAAAAATATTATCAGACATACTGTGAAAATTTCCTTGCTCTGTTAAGCATCATTTGGGAAATACTTAAAAAAAAAAAAAAACATTTTAAGGGGGGCTAATAATTCTGACTTTAACTGTACATGGCGAGCTAACTGGATAAACTGGTAACAGCGGGAAAGCCGTCGATATGAGGGTAAGCAGTCAGCTGTCAGCGCAAAAAGGAAAGGCGTCATACCGCCCTGTAGCTTTTGTTTTAAAGACGAAATGCAGCCTTACGAACTTCTGGCTACATAATTCACGTTCTCCAGAAAAGTATATTGGGCTACATTTCCAGAAGGAGCCTGTGCCTATTGCATGTGGTACAATGATAAAAATAAGGTAAGTACTATTAAACCTGTTCAGTGATTCGCCACTGGGGTGGGGGGGTGGGGTGCAATCTGAATGAATCCGCATGATTCATGTGAAATTTATGGTTTTACACACATCGCCTCCCAGTGACAAAACACTGAATTGTCAAAATGTTGCACAACAGTAATGACATGACGAAGCCTCGTTTACTACTCTTTACTCTCCATATGCACCAAACACTTTCCTACAAACATTTTGCTACTCAATAATAAAACTAGTGATAAAAATTTTATTACAACGTAAATCCACTGTGTAAAACATGTCAGAGTAGCTGGTGGTTCATTCTGCTGTGGAGACCCTTGATTAATCAGAGACTAAGCCAAAGGAAAATGAATGAATGAATGAATGAATGATTGAATGAATGAGTGAATGAATGAATGAGTGAATGAATGAGTAATACATTTAAATGACACTAAAGTAACACTCTAAAAACCCTCTATTTTAATTCTTACAATGAACACTTCGAATCTATTTGAGCAATGACTGTTTGCTAGACAAATATCTTTTATTTATATACGAAAGTATGCATGCATATTAGATCATTATATGTATTAGTTCATGTACATCCATAAGCCCAAAGTGAAATGTCTATGCAAATAAGGAGGAGGGGTTTATGCGAACATGTCAAATGGTAAAATGTAAATAACACTAAAATAACACTTGACCAAAAAGCCAATGGACATTCAATTGTTTTTTAAACATTTCCTAACAGTAATGATGTAATGAAGCCTGAAATTTCATGACTTAGCCAATTTGACACGCACTCTGAAACCTCTGATTCGAAACAAAAGATTCATAAAGATTTGTAAACCAGTGTTTATCCACCCCTTGTTTTTTAAACTTAGATTTATGATTTGAGGCGGCACAATGGCTCAGTGGTTAGCACTGTTGCCTCACAGCAAGAAGGCTGCTTGTTCAAGCCCCAGCAGGGCAAGTTAACATTTCTGTGTGGAGTTTGCATGTTCTCCTCGTGTTGGCGTGGGTTTCCTCCGGGTGCTCCAGTTTCCATCAGTCCAAGGACATGCGCTATGGATGAATTGATTAAACTAAATTGGCCGTAGTGTATGAGTGTGAATGAATTTGTATGGATGATTCCCAGAACTGAGTTGCAGCTGGAAGGGCATCCGCTGTGTAAAACATATGCTGGATAAGTTGGCGGTTCATTCCACTGTAGACACCGCTGATGATTAAAGGGACTAAGCCGAAGGAATATTAATGTATGAGTGTGTGTGTGAATGTGAGAGTGTATGGGTGTTTCCCATTACTGTGTTGCGACTGGAAGGGCATCTGCTGTGAAACATATACTGGATAAGTTGGCGGTTCATTCCGCTGTGGTGACCCCTGATAAATAAGGGACTAAGCCGAAGAAAAACGAATGAATGGATTTATGATTTGGATATGTTGAACTCTTTTAATAAACACCTGTAAATGGATGTGAACTCATATACACTTACTCTCATGACAGTAGGTCCCAGTGAAGCCGTCCTGACAGTCGCAGCTGAAGTGTCCTCCGGCGTGGCTGTGGCTGCGGCAGCGGCCGTGTGGACCGCACACACTGGAGGAGATCAGCCTCAGACCGCCTGGGGTGCTGTTCGACACCACTGCCACCGTACAGCTGTCAATCACTGCAGGACACAACAAAGAGAATAAAGGGGTTTACAAGATGGATAACTGCTTAAATTGTGTGTCTTCTTAAATAACATGTCAAGTTGAGATGGTTTCTGATGATCTATGTGGTTTCAATTGAATTAAGTTTGACCAACAAGGACTTCTAAACCATCTAGAAACCAAACCAGAGGTTAATTTTAGCTTGAATTTTAGCTTGAGGTTAATTTTAGCTTGTCTATAGTTTTCATAATAATAAACAATTTTTGTAGAAACTGGTTGGAAATGATTAATTAGCAATTATTAATATTTACAAAAGTATTTAATAATACCTAATATAATATTTTCTTACTTGTTAAATAAAAATATTGATAAATTTATTATAATATTTAATAATTAATATAATAATTTCTTAAGTGTTTACAGCATAATAATAATATTTGCAATTATAATAATAATAGGCGACACGGTGGCGCAGTAGGTAGTGCTGTCGCCTCACAGCATGAAGGTCACTGGTTCGAGCCTTGGCTGGGTCAGTTGGTGTTTCTGTGTGGAGTTTGCATGTTCTCCCTGCATTCGCGGGGGTTTCCTCCGGGTGCTCTGGTTTCCCCCACAAGTCCAAAGACATGCGGTACAGGTGAATTGGGTGGGCTAAATTGTCCGTAGTGTATGAGTATGAATGAGTGTGTATAGATATTTCCAGAGATGGGTTGCAGCTGGAAGGGCATCCGCTGCGTAAAACATGTGATAGATATATTGGCGGTTCATTCCGCTTTGGCGACCCCGGATTAATAAAAGGACTAAGTATAATATATATGTATTTTACATTAATTTACATTTACATTAAAATATATATTTATTAATATATTTTCTTGATTGTTTTACAGCATATTAATAATGATTGAAAAAAATTATAATTATTATAAAAATAATAATAATATTTATTAAAATATTCAATAATAATTAATATTGTGTTTTAAAGCATAATAATATTTGCAATAATAATAATAATAATAACATAAATAATTATCGGAAATTTAATAATAATTAATATTATATTTTCTTAATTGTTTTACACCATAATATAATTGCAATAATAATAATTATTATAAGAATAATCATAATATTTATTATAATATTTAATAATAATTAATATAAGATTTTATTAATTGTTTTACAGCATAATAATTGAAAAAAAATTATTATTACAAGGATAATCATAATAATATTCATTATAATATTTCATAAAATTAATATTCGATTTTCTTCAGTGTTTTACAGCATCATAATAATAATAATAATAATAATAATAATAATAATAATAATAATAATAATAATAATAATAATTGCAATAATAGGAATATGAATATTTATTCAAATATTTAATAATAATTAATATAATATTTTCTTATGTGTTTTAAAGCATAATAAGAATATTTGCAATAACAATAATAATAATACAAATAAAATGTTATAATATTTATTAAAATATTTAATAGTATTTATTTTTATATTTTCTTCGTTGCTTTACAGCATAATAATAACTGCAATAATAATAATAATAATAATAATAATAATAATAATAATAATAATAGTGATAATGATGAAAATAATAATATTAAATTTAAATTACTAATACGGGTTTATATCAAACTAATATATACTTTATGTTTTACAAACAACAACAAATTACAAATTATTTATATTATTTAATTTTGTCATTACAGTGTAATAATGATTATAATAATAATAATATTTTTATCAATGCTATTATTTAACCATTATATTTTTTTTTCTAAAATTGTCTTTTACAGCTAAATAATATTACAAGTAATAATAGTATATATTATAAATCAGTAATTATTAGTAATTATTGTTGTCATTTTAATAATAATAATAAAAATAAAAATAAAAATAATAATAATAATAATAATAAACAATAATATATCACTATTATTATTATTATTATTATTATTATTATTATTATTGTTATTATTATTATTATTATTATTATTATTATTATTATTATTATTAATATTGTTATTATTATTATTATTAATGCTATTATTATTGTTATTATTATTATTATTGTTATTATTATTATTATTATTATTATTATTATTATTATTATTAAAGTCTTCCTATAAAATAAAATTAAAAAGTAACAAAAATAAAATATGTGACTTATTTTCCATCATTGTGGGATCCCTGTCTCCTCACCGCCAGCTCTGATGCTAAAAACAATCAAAGCTATGGTGGGGTTTTCCCTCTTGCTAATCTCACTTCAGGTTAGCATACGCCTGCTGTAAGGCTATCTTAGCTGTTACCATGGAGAAACAGCTCAGGGGACCAATATACAAGAGTTAGCAATCGCTAGCGATACCCTGTACACAATGGCACAGCATCAGACGCGGCGACGAGGCCTTGAGACGGGATAGACTTACTAAAAAAGAGCCGCCGTCTATTTGCAGTGGCCATTAAAAGCCCAGTATGCGGCTGAGCAGATAATCTTACATGAGGCTCGCTGAGATCAGGAGTCTGAGAGCGACGATTAGCACTCAATAAAGCCTACAGAGACATCGCGACTCGCTCTGGGACTAGCATGGATTTATTGAGGATTTCCTTCATTGAAAATAACACAACCAGCTCTTGTTGAGCAATAACAACTTGTATGAAGAACACACACACAACAACAACAAGCAAGGTTGCAGAAGTAAAGATCATTCATTCATTTTCTTTTCAGCTTACTCCCTTTATTAATCTGGGGTCGCCACAGCGGAATGAACCACCAACTTATCCAGCAAATGTTTTATGCAGCGGATGCCCTTCCAGCTGCAACCCATCACATTTACACACATACACATACACTACGGACAATTTAGATTACCCAATTCGCCTGTACCGCATGTCTTTGGACTGTGGGGGAAACCGGAGCACCCGGAGGAAACCCACGCCAACACGGGGAGAACGTGCCAACTCCACACAGAAATGCCAACTGACCCAAGCCGAGGCTCGAACCAGCGACCTTCTTGCTGTGAGACAATCGTGCTACCCATGGCGCCACCGTGACGCCCCAGTAAAGATCATATTTGTAAAAATATTATGAATATTATTCATATTATTATGAATTAATTAAATTTAAATTTTTATTTATTTTCATTTATGATGCATTTTACATTTATTTAAAATTGTAATTATTAAAATTTTAAATGTACATTTTTGAATTTACATTTATTTTTATAATAATAATGTTGTTATTATTTTATTAATGCTATAATTATTATGTAATTATTTTATTAATGATGTTATTATTAAATAGATTAATATAATAATGAATATGAATAAATATATTAATATAATAAGTAGCATTATTATTATTAATAAAGTGAATTTGTTTGTTTTAAATTTATTATGTATTTAAATTAAAATAATTGTAAATGTACATTTTTGAATTAACATTTATTCTAATAATAATATTTTTTTTTTTATTTTAATTATTAAAATTATTTATTTACAAGTACAATTGTTAAGTTTGTATCATTATTATTTGTATGTAATTGAATCATTATTATAATATTGTCACATGTTTGGTGTATCTGTATGTCATGTGTGCTGTGTTCCATGTGCATGTGTTTGTCATGTGACCCCGTTATTCTGTTTCCCCGCTGTGTGTTAATGATCATTAGTTCCACCTGTTGTGTCATCCCTGTGTGTAATCTGTGTGATCGTGCACTGTGTATTTAGACCCCTGTTTTGGTTTAGTTTACTGTCCGGTGTTGAAGTGTCAACCTTCAAGTAAATTAAAAAAGAAATTTTAAAGTAAAAAAATTAAAAAGTTAAAATATTATTGATACTGTACATAATTCTATACTACAAGCAAAAAAAAGCACTATGTTTGTTCAGCATATACAGTTAAAGTCAGAATTATTAGCCCCCCTGTTTTTTCCCCCAATTTCTGTTAAATGGAGAGAAGTTTTTTTCAGCACATTTCTAAACATAATAGTTTTAATAACTCATTTCTAATAACTGATTTATTTTATCTTTGCCATGATGACAGTACAGAATATTTGACTGGATATTTTTCAAGACACTTCTATACAGCTTAAAGTGACATTTAAAGGCTTAACTAGGTTAATTATGTTAACTAGGCAGGTTAGGGTAATTAGGCAAGCTATTGTATAATGATGGTTTGTTCTGTAGACTATCGAAAAAATTAGCTTAAAGGGGCTAATAATTTTGACTTAATGGTTCATAAAAAATTAAAAACTGCTTTTATTCTAGCCAAAATAAAACAAGTAAGACTTTCTCCAGAAATTTTTTTTTATCAGACATACTGTGAAAATTTCCTTGCTCTGTTAAACATTATTTGGGAAATATAAAAAAAAAAAAAATTATAAGGGGGGCTAATAATTCTGACTTCAACTGTATATATATAAATATATATATATACAGTATATATAAAACAAAATATACTAAATTGTATTACAGTTGTTTTGCGTATATACTGTATTATTTATTTATTACAGATTAACCACACAAACAAAACCATAAGTGTATATGGTTATAACCATTAGTGTATATATAACCATTAGTGCAAATACAACCAGTAGTGTATATATATATATATATATATATATATATATATATATATATATATATATATATATATATATATATATATATATATAAACACTGATGATGAATACTGTTTATATATATATATATATGTCTTTGTACTTTATACAGATAATATCAGTAAAAAAAAATTTTTCACAAGTAAAATGAGAATTATTATGAGAATTATTTCATAAAAAGATATAATTATATATAATATATATATATATATATATATATATATATATATATATATATATATATATATATATATATATATATATATAATTACTATAAAACTGTTCAAATAAATACTCTGTCACATTATTGAATACCAATTAAAACAACAATAATAATTGCAGTCCAAATAATAACAAGTAAAATCCAATCAATGATATAAAATAAAAACAAAGTGAAATTCCACAGCAGTTTGGTCAGTACAGTATATTATTTGAGAGTGATACTAACCTTGGCAAGGTGTGATGAGGCAGTGGTCTTTAAGCTGAGAGCAGTTCTTGCCTTCGTAATCCTCTGGACATTTACAGTAATAATCTGAGGTCAGACTGAAGCACTGAGCCCCGTTCTGACACGGCCCACTCTCACAGTAGTCCAAGTCCAGCTGAAAAACAAACCCACACAACATCAACACCATTACAATCTTACTTCTGGGTTGATTCAGTGAGCGGTTTGATGTATTATAAAACTGAACTAACATTTATCACCATTAGTTTATTGATTACATTAAGAAATTCTATCAAAGTTTTTCAATGTTGTTTAAATAAGGTTTTTGCGAAACACTTATAACTACATCAATAATTTCCTAAATGATGCATCATACTATGGCAGTTCAGTCACAAATTACGTCGTTTGGGAAATGCAAAATGAACATGAATGATGACAGAATTGTTGTACTGTCTCTTTAAGATGCGAAATATTGTAAAGCATGCCTCTTTGCTCACCTGACAGGTGACACCAGAGAAACCAGGCGGGCACAAACACTGGAATCCATTGAGTGTGTCCTGGCAGCGTCCGCCATTCAGACAGGGGCGACTAGCGCACTCGTCCACGTCCCGCTCGCAGCGATCGCCTGCAAACCCTGCTGCGCACACACATCGATATCCATTCACCAGATCCTAATAGACCAGGACACAGAGACGGACACAGTCACATACTGTCTGAACCAAAAAAATGTGCACCAAAAACAAAAAATAAATAATAATAACAAAAATATTTATTGTTAGTGATTGTAATATTATTATTACATGCTGATTAAAGTAAAACAAAAACTAATAAAAAAATCATTTATAATTGTCAACATGAATAATAATAATAATAATAATAATAATAATAATAACAATAATAATAATAATATTATTATTAATAATAATAATACTGATCATATAAATAAAAAAAATAAATTAAATATAATAAAATAATAATAATTTAATAATTTTTTTTATTATTATTTAAATGCTAATATATTTATTAAATAAATTTTTGAAACATTGAAAATTTATTTATTAATACATATAATAAAATCCTTTATTTGTTTAGATTTATTTTATCATATATTTTGTTATTTTTTTACAATATTATTATTTATTTGTTAATCATAACTAATAAATTATATATAATTATATATATATTCTTAAGTCATATAATTCTACATGTACCAAAGTATAATAATTTTTAGAATTCTACAAACCATTATAAGTACATAATACATTTAATAATTAATTGATAAGGATGTATTTTAGCATATATATTGTTGCTGTTGACAATATTATTATTTATCATGTAATTCTACATGTAACAAAATATAATTCAAGAGCTCACACTTAGATATTGCTTGACGCTTTTAGCAGGTTTAGCATGCTGTCCCGAGAGAGAACCCTGAGCTCGGAGATAATTGAGCCCAGGGCTCCCACCTTGTCAATTAGCATGTAAGGAACCCCTTAGATCAGTAGGGTCTCAAGAGCTCCCCTGGTAAAAGGAGGAGATGTGGTGAAAGAGGGAATTCTTCCAAAAAGAAAATAAGCAATAGGGAGAAATCAGGCTCTTTGTTGTAAGGCTTGGATCAATCTGATTGGATTATTGCTGATTGCGGATGCATGACCAGCCGCAATCAATCCTATCAAGTGCTCCTCTTGAAATTAGTTCGTAAAACTTCACCAATTCTTACAATTCTACAAATCATTACATAATAAATATATAATTGAATTAATTTACATTTATTTTATTGTATATGTTGTTAATGTTGACAATATTATTATATTTCTTAATCATATATAATAAATGATATATATTTTCTTGATGTAAGTCATATAATTCTACATGTACCAAAATATAATATTTCTTAAAATTCTACAAATCATGCATAATAAATATAGAAATTAATTGATTTAGATGTATTTTATTGTACTTTTTGTTAATGTTGACAATATTATTATTTATTTCTTAATCATATATAAGAAATTTTATATTTATTATTTACTTTATTAATAAGTCATATTATTCTATATGTAACAAAATATAATAATTCTTAGAATTCTACAAATCATTATAATTACAAATGAATTCAGATTTATTTTTTCATTTTGACAAGATATGTTTTATTCATATATAATAAATAATATATATTTTCTCAAATCATATACTTCTACCTGTAACAAAATATAATAATTCTTACAATTCTACAAATCATTTTAAGTACATAAACAAATGTATTAATAAATTGATAAGGATTTATTTTATCATATATTTTGTTAAATTTGACAATATTATTATTTATTTATTAATCATATATATTAAATAATATATATTTGCTTAAGTTATATTATTCTATATGTAACAAATATAATAATTCTTGGAATTATCCAATTAATTAAAATTACATTATTTATTTAAATTTATTTTTTTATAGTACACGTTAACTATATCATTATATCAATCATTTATGATAAATAATATATTTTTAAGTCATATAAATCTACTTGTAACAAAATATAATAATTCTTAAAATTATCTAAATAATTATTATCGTCTTTTTTAAACACCATAGATTTATGGAAAAGGAAAGCTGGGGATATTTTCATACTTTCACAGATATCTGACATCTACTTTTCCCAATGGACAAATCATGTTTTTTTTAAGCAGAAACCCAACAACATTTTGTGAGGTTTACACCAAAAACACAAAACCACCCTCGGTTCTTTCAGTATAAGCGACTAATATCCCAAAAGTCCATTACAACATATTTCATGTGATCAACTCAAACAAATGATTGTCAGAAGTGATTATGATTTAGCTGGCTGTGTTTTCACAGTTAACGGGCTCAGACTAACACATAATGCTTTCCAGCTGCGCCACAATCAGCCTGAACTGAAGAGAAAATACAGAAAGAGCAAGAAAACAATGAATCGGAGACAAGAATGTTTATGGTAACCGGATTCTTTCGCAAACTCGCTCCGTCTTCTCTGTCCAAAGCATGACTCAGATTGGGCTATTTTTACTGCAGAAGTCTTACCTTACACAAACCTCCGTTCAGACACTGGCCGTGGCAGTCGTTGACATCTGCCAAGAGAATCCATCAAAATATCAGATCACAAATCATGGCAAAAAAAACAACATTAGGCTCCATATCAAGCCTAGATGCAATTAGTATGCTTTATCTGCATTTTCTGCACTGATTAGAGGGGTCAAATCTGGTTTTAAAGAGTACCTGTTATGCCTCTTTTAACAAGGTGTAAAATAAGTCTCTGATGTGCCTAGAGTATATGTATATGTGAAGTTTTAACTCAAAATATCCATTAAATAATATTTTATAACTCTTTGAAACTGACACTATTAGGCTTTGATCCAAATTGTGCAGTTTTGGTGACTGTCGCTTTAAATTCAAATGAGATTTTCAAAACAGGGCGGAGCTACAAATGCCTATGCATCAAAAACAAGACTAAAGTTAAACTTAAGGCGGATTTCTACTCAACGCATCCGCTAGTTCGCTTGAGTGCGCCTGGCAAATGGGACGTCATCGCGGTGTTTGCGGAGGTTTGCTTTGGGTATGCGCGACATGATTTCAGCTGGCGGAGCACGTGTTTTTTTTTCAGTTCACAAACAGTTCGCGTGGCTCCGAATTTTATTTGAGTTGATTATGAATCACTTTGAGAACATTTTGTCTGAAACAGGTACTCCTGTATAGACATTTTTATGATCCGTTTATGCATGATCATAGGGATTACCAGATGGTCAATAATTTGGCTAGAAATCGCAACAGCCATGGGAAAGCAAGAATGTTTTTGTAAAAAAGTGTATTAAAACTTGGGGGATAAGTTTGTTAAAACCAAAAAGAGAGGCCTTGGCAAAAGTGGAGACCCAGAATATGTTTTTTTAGGTTTTACACTGATGTAAATTACAATTTCTAACTTAAAACAATTTAATAGTTACAAAACTATAATGAAATAACTAATTATTTCTTTGATAACTGGAAAAAATATTTAAACCTAAATCTAAAAAAAGTCATTATTTTTTATTAAATGTAATTTTTTTGTTTTTATTCTTGCCGTAATAATAAAAAATATTTGTAGAGCAACCCATGTTCTGTTGTCATTCATAATTTAAAAAACTTTAAGAGGTAGAACTGTACGAGATATGAACAAAAGCAAGTGATGCCTAAAAGTTTGATTGAAAAAACATCTTTAACGGTTATAAAAATCTTTATAATCATTAAAATAATTAATAAAAAATAATTCGTTTAAAAATCTTGAACGATATTAAAGATATGACGCAGTTCTGGAAATGTCCTACTTTAATGTTTATCCGTCTGATTTCACGGTCAGTTTCTTTCGACCGCCTTCTGTCATTTAAAAAAATATCTCATCGGCGAATGCGTCAAGTATAAACGCTTCGTCTGTTTCATTAGGGTGCATGAGCAGTCAGCGGAGGTCCAGGCACCAGACGAAAGTATAAATCAGCCTAAAATAATTCAAATAATTACAATTCAAATAATACAAAATTATTAATACATAAAAATTATTACATTAAAATATTTTTTAAATAATAAAAATTTTAAATAATTAAAATAGTTTATAAAATAATTAGTTTAAAAATCTTAAATGGTACAGTAGTTCCGGAAACGTCCTACTTTTATATTTATCCATCTGATTTTACATTCAGTTTCTTTTAACCACCCCCTGTCGTTTTATAAAATATCTTATCGGCGAATGCGTGAAGTATAAAAGCTTCGCCTGTTTCATGAGGTGTGCGCGCAGTCAGAGGAGGTCCATAGCACCAGGCGAAAGTATAAATCAGCCTTTAGTAGCAGACATGATCTTCAGCAGGTGAAAACTCTAATGGCTGATAGCTGCTTCTCACTCAGAGCTGTTTATGCTAATGAGGGCGAGATTGTCGCTAATGGGCGGAGCTTTCCCCCTCTGATGACACGTACAAAGGGAGAATGTCAATCAAAGTGTTTCTGCAGACTGTTTTTACCAAGTTTGACTATAAACAAATTGAATTAATAATATTTTACCATTTGAGGTTCTTTATATTCACACACTGTTGCCACACATCTGTGTTTAAACCCCTTCTAAAAATGATTTTTGCATAATAGGTCCTCTTTAAACAAAAGCTGAGAGAAAACGATAATAAAATCAGCACAAATATTGAATAAATAACAACACAAATATGTGACTTTTTATACATTTTCATGAACTATTCACATAATATTTATTTTTTCAGCTGCATTTTCCTTCAGTTTTACAAAGTAGCAAGCTAACAACACCAATCTGTAGTTAAACGAACTTGCAGATCTCTCAGAGCGCCTGTGTAGTCAATCTCACTTGCTTTAATCTGACACTGTGAAATACTTACTGATGTCGCAATTCTGTCCCGTCCAGCCAGGCAGGCACTCGCAGAAGTATCCACCAATCAGATTGCGGCAGGAGTGGGCATTGACGCACGGGCTTTCCTCACACTCATTAGCATCTGCGCCAAAAATGGAAAAAAGAGAAACTAGTGTGAGCGCAGTCCAAACACACACACAGCCAAACAGAACTATATACAGTTTCCTCCACTAAGATGTGTGTGAGAAAATGACTTTGTTTTTTAAAAATGTTGATCTTTTGCTCAGAATATCAACAAAACAGCTCATTTAGAACAAATAACTACAAACACGTCTGTTTTATCGGAAAGAACATGCGTGTGCATAGATATTGGCACCCCATTCATTCCTTTTCCTTCAGCTTAGTCTCTTATTTATCATAGGTCGCCACAGCAGATTAAACCGCCAACTATACCGGCATATGTTTTATGCAGTGGATGCCCTTTCAGCCAAAACCCAGTATTGGATAACACCCACACTCTCACATACACACTCATACACTATGGCCAATTTAGTTCATGCAATTCACCTATAGCGCATGTGTTTGGACTGTGGGGGAAACCGGAGCACCCAAAGGAAACCCACGCTAACATGGGGAGAACATGCAAACTCCACACAGAAATGCTAACTGGCCCAGCCAGGACTCTTCTTGCTCTGAGGCGACAGTTCTAACCACTGAGCCACCCCATTGGCATCCCAATGAATCAATATATTATTTTCAATTTATATCTCATTGATATTCTACAGTTTTTGCACACCTTTTGTGACAACGTACTGGAAATTGTTTCACAGCAGCAAAAATATAAGTCCAAGCTCACTCGGTCATTCATCAAATTGGGTAAAAACAAAGCACGGAGCTGTGATTTACAGCAAAAGCCTACAAATGTTTATTTCCACCATCAGGGCAATAATGAAGAAATTCCAGTGGACTGAATTAACCTGGAAGAGGATGAGTGTCTATGGTTTGAGTGGCCAAAAATAATCTCTAAAAATCGTAGCTGGAGGATTGCAGAAGTTGGTTTGATCTCGGGTTCAGAAACTCTCCAAAACTACAATCCGAAGTCACCGACATCACCGCAAATAGTTTAAAGGGGTTTCAAGGGTTTCCTATACTCTAATCCAAAAACAAACTCAACCATCTTCAGTTTTATTTTGGTAATCATATTACAAAGTGTGCCTGTAGCTGTTTCCATTCATCTATTTTTATGCGCATTTTGGAATAGCCAAAAATAATGAAATATATTATGCGCATAAAATCGAAACACATTTTCCTAACAAATTCCAGCATGTGCATCAGAAATGTCATGTGATTTTGTTTTAAAGAGCCCCTATTGTGCGTTTTTGAGAATGACCTTCCATGTAGTGTGTAACACAGCTCTAAGTGAAGTGAAATATCCAGCTAAGGCTTAAATCTTAAAGTGCACAGTGTTTAAAACTATTGATTCGTTTATAAAAAAAGTCAACTCATAGTGCTTCAAATGAATCGTCTTGATAACGAGTCATTAGCCAATTCGGCGTGACATCAATACGAAACTTAAGCCCCGCCCAATTGTTGTGCGCGCAAACCCAGGAAAATTGAAACCTGCGGCCCCGCCCATAATCACTATAGCAGACCCCGGTTGAATCAAGTCATGAAGACGCTGTGCTCAGCTGGATATTATTGGAAGTGTGAGGGGAAAGTTAGTGTTATTTTTAAGTGTTTCAAAGATGAAACTGAAGAGTCAGTGGTTGAGGTTTATTTTTGCAAAAATATCTCAGCATTATCCACCCAGCCTTATGCTGCGGTTCCTGAAACCTACACGCTTACAACGAGGGATTCGTCAGCTGTCTGTTAAAGGAAGGATCAGAAAAGTCTATTGATGTACAGTATAGGACTTTGTCAGAGCTCGACAGGAACTTTATCAGTGCATGGATCACTGGATCATGGATCAGTTTCTTCCTCCAATTCACAAGTGTAAGTAAGTGCGATTAAAATGGTTGTCTCCTTGTTTTCTCTAGCTTGCAAATTATGTATTTAATTGTGCTTTGTTACTTTAATCCATCCACACAGCTTGTACTGTATCTGGTTAACTCTTTATATTCTCATATCGCGTCTAATGCCACGTTGAAAACGCGACGCGTGCTGCTTTGTTTACGGATTTAAATGCGTTTGTGAGCTCACGTTCCACTGCCGTTTGTTGTTGCTATGGCCACTGTCAGCTGTTCTTACACACGTGCAGTGGTCAAGGTTCAGAATAGTGCAGCTTTGCCACTGTGTGGATTAATACTGAATGAGTGTCATGGTTAAGAATAGAGCAATATGCTGGTGTTTAACTGCAAACTGCACTGAATTAATGCACAACTCCTGCATCGGCCTCACACACATACCTGCAAAATCCGGGAAAGACCGTGGGGGTTGGGGGGGTCAGGTTCGGGAGTGAGGTGTCTGAATATCACTGCTGAGAATCGTGTACCGTTTACTGTGGTGTTAGTAACTACTATGAAGCGTGTTTCGGGCCGCCGCTGTGATCGGATCCTATACGACCCGGGGGTTTCACAGACCACACCGTATTTGGGAAACGGTGCACTCCGCCATCAACGATATTTTTGATCTTCATATTCCAACATCATTTAAAGTACTTTATCTAGGAGATACTCCTATTAAACTTAAAAAGGTAGACAGATATCTATTTAAGATATTTTTGGCAACAAGTAAAAAAGCTATAACCCGGAAATGGTATAAAAAAGACCCACCAACTAAAGATGAATGGTTCAAAATTACAGCAGAAGTTGAGGAAATGGAAAAAATGACACATGCACTTCGATTATAATTAGAGATCTTTGAAAAGAAATGGAGTAAATGGCTGACTTTCTCCAAAACGACAATACAATTATTTATAATTAAACATTTACATAATTCTATAGGTTATGCATCATTGTGAAAATATGTTTGGCAACCTTTTATTTTATTTTATACTTATTTTATTTATTTATTTTGATGAGGTTAATTTATATTTTTATATATGTATGTATACAGTAGTACATAGATATACATACATGTGTGGAATGGATGTATTTGCCTATATACGTATATATGTTTGTATGTATATTTATGTATATATGTATTATTATTTTTTATTTCTTTGTTTTGTTCCTACTGGTTATATGTTCCTAAAAAATCAATAAAAACTAAGTTAAAAAAAAGAAAATAGGCAGGGTAGGCAGTTTATCAGGGAGTAATGATTTTGTTCTTTTTTAACTCAATGGATGGAAGCGGTGCTTTATTTTGCTTATGTGTAATGTATTTCACATTATTAGATGGAAACATAAGTGAAAGAGTAAGTGAATGAGAGAAGACAAGGCACAGACTGCTGGAGAAGAGGCGCAGAAAAGGTAAAGGCACACACACCGATGAGACAGGTCTTTCCGGTCCACTGCGCGGGGCAGATGCATTTGAACCCATCCACCAGGTCCACACACACACCGCTGTGATTGCACGGGTTTGGACTGCAGTCGTCTTCATCTGAGGAACACCAGAGACCACATTAGGAGAACATATTAGGAGTCTTGAGGAAAAATAAGAGGGAAATAAATAAATGTTGTGCTTCTATACAATGGTATTCAGATATAAAATATTGTGCTCTAAATAAAAATAGTTTTTTATTTTGGGTTTGGGGTCTCTAATTCATGCTTTGGCAAATATAAATCTATCAGACTGAATGCAGATCTGCTGAGTGTGAGACAGTAGAGGAGAGGAGTCTTACTGATGCTGCAAGAGGGTCCCGTCCAGCCGGCCGCACACTGACACTCAAAGCCCAGACTGGACTCCACACAGAGGCCTCCGTTCAGACAGGGCTCCGACAGACAGGCGTTATCAGCTGCAGGACAAGCAGAGCATCATCACTCATAAGGATGCTTTTTTATTTATCCATCCATCCATTTATCCATCCATCCATCCATCCATATATTATTCATTCCATCCATCCATATATTATTCATTCCTTCCATCCATATATTATTCATTCCTTCCATCCATTCTTTAATTTTTTTTCTATTCATCTCTTCATTTTTTCCATCCATCTATACAGCCATCCATCCATTCTCTTTTCCATCCATCCATTATCTTTTCCATCCATCCATCCATTATTTTTCCATCCATTCATTCATCCATCCATATATTAATTTTTTCCATGCATCCATCCATTCATTATTTTTTCCATCCATCCAACCATCCATTTATTAATTATTTTCCATCTATCTATCCATCCATCCAGTCAGCCATCCATCCATCTACTAATTATTTTTTCCATCCATCCATCCATTCATTATTTTTCCATCCATCCATCCATCCATTCACCCATATATTCATTTTTTTCCATCCATCTCTACATTCATTATTTTTTCCATCCTTCCATCCATCCATCCATCCATCCATCCATCTACTAATTATTTTTTCCATCCATCCATCCATGCATCCATCCATCCATCCATTCATCTATTAATTATTTTTTCCATCCATCCATCCATCCGTCCACCCATCCATTATTTTTATATCCATCCATAAGTCCTCCTACCCATCAGTCTATCCATCCATAACATTCATCTCTAAATTATTTTATTCCATTCATCTATATATCCATCCATTATTTTTCCATCCATCCATTTTTATTTTTTCCATCCATCCATAAATCCACCCACCCATTAGTCTATCCTTCCATAACATCCATCCCTTCATTATTTTTCCATCTATCTATATATCCATACCTCCATTCATTATTTTTCCATCCATCTATCCATTCATAAACCTACCCACCCATCAGTCCATCCATCAATAACATCCATCTCTTCATTATTTTTAAACACAACTATACACCTCACCCACACACCAATCCATCCATCCAATTTTTTTTTTATTTGCATTTAATTACATGTATACTGAGTGTATTTCTTTTACCATTTATTTACAGTGTTTATTTATATGACTGCCACGTTATGATTAATGCATTTTCTGATTCTATTGTATTATTTAAGAATATACAGTGTTGTTTTTGTATTTGTTTTTGTATTATTTAAGAATATACAGTGTTGTTTTTGTATTTGTTTTTGTATTATTTAAGAATATACAGTGTTGTTTTTGTATTTGTTTTAGTATTATTTAAGAATATACAGTGTTGTTTTTGTATTTGTTTTTGTATTATTTAAGAATATACAGTGTTGTTTTTGTATTTTATTATATTTATATCAACACCAATTACACTGCCATCTGACAGAGAACAAAACTGAGGTTTCACAGCTATCTAGTATAATAAATGCATACATGGAAGTCCTCTATCCCTAAAAGCTAAGCTTTGCACCAATTCAGAAATCTCATGGTATATTTTGTAAGGCTTCTCAGAGTGAACAACAGTAACCAAGGGTGGAGTTTAACAGAGGGTCACTGGAGTGTTAAACTCAGAGAGAGAGAGAAGAAGCAGGATCCGTTTTGTTGCATCAGACTCATATTGTGCTTGAGTTCACAGACAGCCAGTCAGTCAGGCAGGGTCAGGTCTTGGTTTTCCCCCTTTTCAATCTCCAGTCACTGCCTCTCCCCGGTCTAGCGCTCTTTATCAGATCAGTCAGTGGACAGGAAAGCCCCTTTGGCCTTTCTCACACCGAGCACACGGACCACCAACAAAAACAACGAGCATTTCTTCCCCAATAAGATGTGACAAGAAAAAGGCCAAGTGAAAATTGAAGAACAGCACGAAAAGGGCTCTTATTACTTTTAAAAGAGTGTTTGACGGGAGGCGCGGCAAGCCAAACCAAACATTTTTCCGACACACATATGCCATGGCATGCAAGATGTGATGCATTTTTTTTCCTTGCCCAAATCAAATTAATACACAGCGCATTCTTTGGCTTGGCCGGGACACAAACTTGCTTGATTGGTATTTCGAGAGTATGCGTGCGTGTTTTTGGCAGGACATCTTCGCTCCTTTACTGACTGTACGGATCTCCTTTCTCCAGAGAAATACGACGGATGACTTGGAAAAAATATTATTTGGTACACATGCAAGTGATCAATGGAAATATATGCAAAGTATATATATACTTAGATTTGACACACACACACATATATATATATATATATATATATATATATATATATATATATATATATATATATATATATATATATATATATATATATATATACAGTTTGTCATATGCAACGTTTTAAAAAATTTGGAAAAATTGCTGATTACAAATGTATTGCTTTCACTCATTCATTTTACTTCGGCTTAGTGCCTTTATTCATCAGGGGTCACCATAGCGGAATGAACCGTCAATTTATCCAGCATATGTTTTACACAGCGGATGCCCGTCCAGCTGCAACCCAGTACTAGAAAACACCCATACACTCTCACATTCACACTCATACACAACGGCCAATTTAGTTTATTCAATTCACCTATAGAGCATGTCTTTGGACTGTGGGGGAAACCGGAGCCCCTGGAGGAACGCCAAAGAGGAAAACCCACGCCAACATGGGGAGAACATGCAAACTTTACACAGAAATGAAAACTGACCCAGTCGGGACTCGAACCAGCGACCTTCTTGTTGTGAGGCGACAGTGCTAACCATTGAGCTACCGTGATGCCCCATATTGTTTTCAACGATTGTTATTACAAACATACATGTTCAAATACATACATATTGTCAGGATTCTGCCATTTCGGTCTTGTTAATTCTTGTTTTGATGACAGAGTCCAGACACTAGACACTTGTCTTGTTTGTTGTGTTGCACTCATATCCTGTCTTGGTCGGTGTCTCTTATCATTGTTCTAACGTTATTGTCTTTGTAGTGAGGCTCGGTTCATGCATGCTTGCTTGCTCTTGTTTGCGTTTGCTTTGTCCGTGGTTGAATTATTTGTTGCATATATGGAATATATTTCCTATATGTCAAATCCAAATATGAACGTGTATCTCACATATTTACTTTGCATATGAGCAGGATCCAAAATGAACCCTCACCAAGTGCCAAATGCGGATAAAAACTGGCTCTGGTGAGTAAATAAAACTAAATTTCTTGCCAGTTTGCTATGGTTTAATTTTCTGACTCACCGATAAGCAACGTGAGCCATTCAGATTAAAAACATACAAACCACGCACTCAAGAAGACATCCGTCAAACTATTTTTTTTCTCTGTGGAACATTTGAATCAGTCAGTCATTTTTCAGGATGGCTTTTCTCCAGAACTCTCTTTATAACTCTTGTTTTTATGGGGAGGTTTAGTTCTCCTCTCTCGTCAGCGTTGATTTCTATTATTCCCTATGCCACTTAGCACTGAAATCATAAGTAAAATCCAGTTCACAGGGCACTTACAGTCAGATGACACACATGAGACTCACCTCTCTCGCAGTTCTGTCCAGAGTAGCCGTCAGGACAGGCGCAGTGGTATTTGTCTGGTCCTGTGTTACTGCAGGTGCCGCCATTGAGACACGGCAGCAGTGTGCCACAGGTGTTCAAGTCTAAATCACACAAAACAATGCAAGTGACTCAGGTGGAATGAAACAGAATTAAAGAGAATATAAGAGAATTGTAAAACAGTAGGATTGAACCGAAATGAATGGAATGGAATAAAATGGAATAGAACAGACTTGAATGAAAACAACATAGAACATTAGAACAGAACTGAATAGAATGGGGTAGAATACAACAGAACAAAATAGAACAGAAAAAAAATGAAACGGGATAGAACTAAACATTGTAGAATAGAACAGAACAGAATAGAGTACAATAGAATTGAACAGAACTGGATAAAATGAAACAGTATATAAGAGTGGAACAGAATAAAACAAAATAAAGACAAAATGAAAAACAAATCAAACAAAATGAAACTATAGAACAGAACAGAGTAGAACAGAAGAGTAATATAGAATTGAATTGGATAGAATAGAACAAAATACAATGAAACATAATACAAGATTAGAATAGCATAGAACAAAATAAACAGTTAAAATAAAAGAAATAGAATGAAATAGAACAGAATAGAGTACAACAGAAATGGATAGAACAGAATGGAATAAAATGAAACAGAATATAAGAGAAAAGAATAGAATAGAACAAAAAAGAACACAACAACATGACGTAGAATAAAACAGAACAGAGTAGAATAGAATTAAATAGAAGAGAATGGAATAAAATGAAACAAAATATAAGACAACAGAATAGAATACAACAAAAATGAACGCTACAACATGAAGTAGATTAAAACAGAACAGAGGAGAATAGAATAGTATAGAATACAACAGAATACAATAGAAATGTGAAATGAAACAGAACAGAGTACAATATAATAGAGTGCAATAGAAACAAAATATAGATAATAAAGAAACAGAATTAAGTAGAATAGAATAGAGTAGAATAGAAATAAATTGAACAGAGAGAAATAGAAGAGAACAAAATGAAACAGAACAGAGTGGAATAGAATAGAGCTCGATAGAAATAAATTGAACAGAGCGAAATAGAACAGAACAAAACGAAACAGAACAGAGTAGAAAAGAATACAATAGAAATTAATGGAACAGAGCAAAACAGAACAGAGCAAAATGAAACAGAAGAGTAGAATAGAACAGAGCACAATAGAAACAAACTGAAAGGAGCAGAATTGAATAGAACATAATGAAACAGAACAGAGTAGAATATAATATAATAGAATATAATATAATAGAATAGAGCACAATAGAAATTAATTGAACTGAGCGAATTAGAACAGAACAAAATGAAACTGAACAGAGTAGAATAGATTAAAACAGAAATGAATTAAATAGAGTGAAACAGAACAGAACAAAATGAAACAAAACAGAGCAGAATAGAATAAAGTCCAATAGAAATGAACTGAACAGAGCAAAATAGACCAGAACAAAATAAAACAGAACAGAGTAGAATAGAACTGAATGGATGAATGAAATAGAACAGAGTAGGTTAGAATAGAATAGAATAGAATAGAATAGAATAGAATAGAATAGAATAGAATAGAATAGAATAGAATAGAGTAAGAGTACAGTTAGGATAGTTAGATTACCTTTGTCGCAAAGCTGTCCTCCCCAGTTGGTGTCACACAAGCACTGCCAGGGTTCGACGCATGTTCCATGGACACATCCGGGATGAGGAATACACTGATCACAGTATTCACCCTGCCAGCCATACAGACACCTATGAAGGGCACAACATCACCTCTGTTTATAACACACACTTTTTGTAACATTGAGTACAATTAGTTTCTTAACTATTTCCATTTCTACTGAGCTGAAAAGAAACGTTCTTGCCTTTAAAGACCTAAATTGTTAAATCATGAGTAATAAATAAATGTGTGGATTTGTTTGCGTCTAATGAAGAGGCTCTACACTTTTTACTTATTTTTTACTTAGTCATACTGCCTTATAAGGACAGTAAGTGAGCTCACTTGGCTTTGGAACAGAGATATTAAATCCACATTGTGTATAAATAGATGCTTTATTTTACCTGCAGTCTCCAGGCACTTTACAGGAGCCATGCTCAATGCTGCAGCCCTGCTTACAGATAGCTGAGAAAACAAGAGAGAAAGAGGAACGTGGTTATCAGGAGCATCTGTGTGATCTCAGCAGTTCATCACACACACACATACACACTCTGCCAACATGATGTCATCTCTCCTCCCGTCCACTCATGTTTCTTCATGCGGGATGAATGAGAAAATAAACACTATTACAAAGATAAAATCCACCCTAATACTGTCGCAAGCCACTAGACACTAATACACACACACACACACACACACTGACTCACAGAAAGGATGTGTGCGTGAGCCAAAGCTTTGTTGTGATAGTGAAAATATCAAATAACAGCATCACTGAGGTCATCTACATCTACAGAGCAGTTGTAAGTCCAGTCTAAACAAGCTTGAATAACCTTTTTCCCATACTTTAGACCAATGAATATCTATCTATAAATTTTCCAGTGTTTTGTGATATACAGACCGAAACTAACTGCTTACAGCTAAGCATCTAAATTACACCTAATAGACATCCAAACACAGACGTCTTGGCTAAAACAAGCCTAAATTTGACTAGTCATCAAACAGATATCAAATACACACGTGCAGCCAGTCTAATCTATCTATTAGATTACTAGACTTTTATTAGATTGTCAACCCAAACATAGCCAATACATCTAGATTTGGATGTCTATTAGATGTATTTTAAACACAAAAGCGCTTGTTAGGAGCCCTCACATTTGAAAACAACATGTTCTAGCATTGGAACAGCATTATAAATCTGATAAACAGCCCCGTTCCTCACCAGTGTTGCATTCTGGGCCGGCCCATCCCTCCAAACAGGTCTTGTTTCCATTGTGATCGCAGGTATAGTGGCCAAAAAAGTCGTCTCTGGGCCGACAGAACTTATTACAGCCAAAGCCAAAGTAGTGCTCGTCGCAGGTCACCCGAATCTGGTACTGGAACTGAGCCACGGGACCATTATGCTTCAGAACCTGCCACTGACGGTTCGGGTTGATCATACCCGACTGCACCGCTTTCTCGATCACTTGTCCATTTATGCCTATATAGAAAAGAGCATTACATTATAGAGGACAGCTGTGGTTTAATGACACTTCTGTTTAGCTTTTGAAATTATGAACACCACTAACTCTCAAAACATGCGGATTTAATAACTGGATTTATGGTTGAGATGCTTCTGAAGCACAAAAGTACACTTTAGGCTAAATGTCTGTTCTATACTACAAAATTTGATGACTTTTGGACAACACACACAATAGAACAATCATAAAGGTTTCCTTCTATGATTTATACGTCATGTCCCTTACAGGAAAAACTACTTGAGCATCAAATGAACTTCACATGTGTGATTGAAACACACAAAACACATTTAAAACATATAAAATACAGTTGAAACACACAAAACACAATTGAAACACACATGAAACACACAAAAATAAATTTGAAACACACTTAGAGCACAAGAAACAAATTTGAAAAACATGGAACAGTTGAAACACACTTGGAACACACAAAACACATTTGAAACACACATGGAACACATATGAAACACAAAAGACATGAAACGCAAAACATTTGAAACACACATGGAACACAAAAAAACACATTTGAAACACATGGACAAATTGAAACGCACTTGGAACACAAAAACTACATTTGAAACACACATGGAACATAAGAAACACAAAAGACATGAAACATAAAGCATTTGAAACACACATGGAACACAAGAAAGTTATTTGAAACACAAAGAACGTGAAACACAAAACATTTGAAACACATGGAACAGTTAAAACTTGAAAAACTTGAAACACACAAAACACATTTGAAACACACACGAAAAACCGTTGAAACACACATGAAACCCAAAAGACATGAAACAAAACATTTGAAACACATGCAACACACAAAACATATTTGAAACACACATTGAATCCAAGAAACATATGAAACAAAAAGACATGAAACACAAAACATTAGAAACACAAATGGAACACATGAAACACAGTTAAAACACATGGAACAGTCGAAACGCACTTGGAATTTATTTGAAACACACATGGAACATAAGAAACGCATATGAAACACAAAAGACATGAAACGCAAAGCATTTGAAACACACATGGAACACAAGAAACACGTTTGAAACTCATGGAACACTTGAAACGCACTTAGAACACACAAAACACATTTGAAACACACAAAACACAGCTGAAACACACATGGAACACACAAAACACATTTGAAACACACAAAACACAGCTGAAACACACATGGAACACACAAAACACATTTGAAACACACAAAACACAGCTGAAACACACATGGAACACACAAAACACATTTGAAACACACAAAACACAGCTGAAACACACATGGAACACACAAAACACATTTGAAACACACAAAACACAGCTGAAACACACATGGAACACACAAAACACATTTGAAACACACAAAACACAGCTGAAACACACATGGGACACACAAAACACATTTGAAACACAAAACACAGCTGAAACACACATGGAACACACAAAACACATTTGAAACACACAAAACACAGCTGAAACACACATGGAACACACAAAACACATTTGAAACACAAAACACAGCTGAAACACACATGGAACACACAAAACACATTTGAAACACACAAAACACAGCTGAAACACACATGGAACACACAAAACACATTTGAAACACACAAAACACAGCTGAAACACACATGGAACACACAAAACACATTTGAAACACACAAAACACAGCTGAAACACACATGGAACACACAAAACACATTTGAAACACATGAAACTCAGTTGAAACACACATGAAACACACAAAACACATTTGAAACACAAAAGACATGAAACTCAAAACATTTGAAACACACATGAAACACACGAAACTCATTTGCAACAAAGGGAACAAATGTGAAACACAAAACAAGTAAAACACACATGAAAAATTAGCTGTTTTGGAATATTATCATGTAAATAATTTGATTATTCACACACAAAATTTACCAGAACCACACATTTTGTGTTTCACATGTAGTTTTAATATTTGATGCTTATTTGTTTTGTGGGGGGTTTTCGGTAGGAGATTCCAGGCTGTTTAAATTTGAAAGTTTATAGACTCAAATTATGGCTAATATCTCATTTTGAGTTTCAAAGCTGGGCTCAGAATAACAATATGATGATTTATATGACCACATGTGGCAATAAAAGTTTTATAAACATTCTCTTAAATGATTTAGACTCTTTAAACCAAGTCTTTTGAAGCAATTTGACAGCTTATCATAACAAACATTCTCACCTTTTACTGTAAAGTAAACATTAGAGTAACCTGGACATTTTAAGACATTTAGAATGAAAAAATCATAAGAAAATAATAGTAGCGTATTTAATTTTTTTGGAGGTGAACTGGATCTTTGAGAGTTGTGTAACATGCTCTTTGTTTACTATTGTTCAATAATGGTGTAGTAATTTTTTCGAGCCAGGCCAAAATCCAGCATGGCGGTGAGGTATTTGGCTGAGGGGCTGTAAATTGTGAGAGGAGCATGTGAAGTGTGTGCGGCTCGTGGTTCGGCATAACTGACTGTCTTTCAGAAACACAGGAGGATAGACAACAGTGTCAGACGAACACGCACACATTGGAAACATCACACTGTAGTGCAAGAGAGAAGACTGTAATATTTCTGATTTCTGCCAGCTTACAGTACACAGAATAAATGAAGTGCACTGAATAAATGAAATACAAAGCATAATCTCATACAATATATAATAAATATAGTGTATATTCTTCTTACAGTATACATTGTCTACCGTAAAGTCTACCGTATGCAAATATACATATATTTACATATTTAATATACATAGTAGGCACAGGACATGTATTACTGCTAAATTAGTATTACTATAGAATACCACGGTTTCTGAAGTGCTTTATTTCTGTTCAATCATCTCAAAATCAAGGTAAACAGCAGCTGAAAGAGTCAGTTGACTGGTCAGGTTCACTGCTGTCTAATTTACTAGTGTGTGTGTGTCTGTGTGTGTACTGAACAGCGACTACAAAAGCTGGACTCGTGCTAAAAACTACTAGACATGTTGGTGTTAAGTACAAGTCAATATTTGCACTCCTGTTCGGATTTGGCACACATTGTTCACTTAGATCTGAAAGGGATAAACAATAAAAGTCGACTATACTACACACACACCTTTGATTTTTACACAATATTTCAAGTAACGAGCACAACTTCCATCGTTCTGACTGCTGTACGTGCGTGTGTTTTCTCAGGCTTATTAAAATGTGTTTAAAAGACCGATGATGAATGCAAACAGGTGCAGACAGCGGTTTAGTAACAGGATGTGTTTGCCAGGCATCCACAACACGCACACACATACAGATATTACCACACACGAACAGTAAGCTGTTTTTACATGCTCTCTAGCTTATTGTCACTCTGTAACTATTCAAACACACAATCAGAAAAGATACTCACTGCCAGTGCTTGAGTCATTATTGAAGTCCAACGCCTCCACAATCAGCGTATACGACCTCTGAAAGACAGAAAAGACACATGAAAACACCAATACACACAATTACATTACAAATCATCTAACAAAAACATCATGTCTCAAAGGATTAGTTCACTTACAGCATGAAAATCTCATGATAATTTTACACAGTGCCCCGTAATTCAAGACGTTACTTTCTTTCTTAGACAAAAAAATATTATTTTCTTTTTTTTTTGGTTGAGGAAAACATGAAGGATTATTCTCTATTCACGAGTTTACGGATCACTTTACAGATATTTGAAATAAAAGAATGTGGATATTTGGCATGCTGTCCAAGGATAGGGATCTGAGCTCGGAAAGAGACCCTAAAGCCGCGGTCACACTGCACTTTTCACCCCATAGACTTCCATTTATACTCACACGAATGTGGCAGACCGGAAACGCAAGCTTGTGCGACAAGTTTCGCGGTTCGCTGCATTGGAAAGTTTAAGCTTCGTGAACTCTGACCTGCGTAATAGCATCACATTATTCCATGAGACCAATTAAAGATCAAAACATGACCTTTCTGGACAGAATTTAAAACATGGACCAATCGCTCGCTTTTTTAAATGTCTAATCATCTTGTTCAATCCTGCTCCACTTCGCAGTGCTGTACAACAGCATTTCACATGCACAAATGCTAGTGTGACCACGGCATAATTTGTGTTATTGTGAGAAAGAGAGAGATAGATGTCTTTGGTCCCCACTAATTTAAGTAGGTATTGGGTTTGAAGGTGTGGAGCTGGGGTGGAAGAGGGATGTTGAAATTGGAGAGAAAAAAGGAGGTAGGACATGCTTGGTTATTCATAGGGGTTTGGTCTTGGATAATAGAATGATTGTCAACAATGAACTGGCCTTTTCAAAACATCTGCACTTGCTCCTGAAATTTATTTAGAAAGCATCACATTGTGGATGTTTGGTCTTCGGTGGTTTGAACTTTCAAATTGCAGATTGAATGCAGCTTCAAAAGGCTCTAAATGAGCCCAGTTTAGTACAGTAATAAAGGTTTTACCTCACAAATACACTGGTCCTTTTCAGTTACTCTTAAAAAAAAACCTGAGTTAGTGCAAGATGAGATTTTGTGGGAAAGAAATATCGATTTTTGACGTATGAACAAATACACAGACGTTATTGTCTATATTTTCATTTTCCTTCGGCTTAGTCTCTTATTTATCAGAGGTCGCCACAGTGGAAGGAATCCCCAACTATTCCAGCATGTTTTACAAAGTGGATGCCCTTCCAGCTGCAACCCAGTACTAGGAAACACCCATATTCTCTCACATTCACATACACACTGATACACTATGGCCAATTAAGTTTCTTCAGTTCACCTATAGCGCATGTTTTTGAACAGTGGGGGAAACCGAAACTCCACACAGAAATGCCAACTGGCCTAGCCAGGACATGAACCAGCGACCTTCTTGCTGTGAGGCGACAGTGCTAACCACTGAGCCACCATGCTGCCCTAATTGTCTATGTATAAATTGATAAAGTATAAAAAGATTGATTGGGTGATAGCACAATATTAATCTTATCCTCCATTTTAACATACTGCTATATAATATGGTGATGCATATACAGTATTAGTATTTGTATTTTTATTAACTGAAAATCAATGGACTAAGCCCAACTTGGTGGACCCACAATTCAGTTCGCAAACGCTTGACTTCACTCCATTCAAAGTGAATGAGAAGTGTTAACCCTGTGTGAATCAAGGGGGTGCAAACACTACCAAGTGCAATCAAGTGCAAACACTATCAAGTCAGATATCAGTGTCACCCACTGTAGAACTGTGGAGATATGTTAATCAGAAGCCCTGTAATGCCAAATTCTTTTATTCAAGACCGGCCTAAATGCGGTCAAAATATCAACACAAAAGCATTCTCCTCAAACAATTCAATATTTAACATTTTTAAAATAAAATCCCTCCAAAACATATTGAAAATTGTATTTTTTTTTTGTTAAAGGTCCCATAAAGTGCTTTGAAATGTGCATTTTATGTGATGTTTGACGTAATCTCAACCGAAACATGAAGAGAGGGTGGGACATAGTGTAGCTCCTCCCCTTTTTATAAAAAACAGCCAAAAGTGTTTGCTTTATCACCGCTCTGCCAGTGAGAGTGGTTGAGCATCAAATAAAAAGGGGGCGGGGCATGTCAGATACTACAGAGCATTTGATTGGTTATTATTTGATGTTAAACTGAAGTATGATCCATTTAGGGGGAAGTGACAAACTGCAAGATTTACATGTTTATATTAATTTTATATCTTCTAAATGCAAATTTTGTCACTTTGCTAGCTTATACAGTAAATATCCTAAAAACTAAGAATACAGATACTAACATCTAAAAAACTTTATTTATATTTCATGGGACCTTTAATATTACATCCATAATGATTACAAATAAATGTTCCTAGAATGCTTGAGAAATATTAATGTTCAATAGTAATGAATCACTCTGTTTTATCAGCAGACATCACTGAACTATTTGCACTATCTCGCTCCTCATCGACTGAAGACAAGTGACAGGACGAGCAGGAGAGTGAAAGAATGCGTGAGAAAAACTCAACAGGAAGTTTGTGAAAAATGAAAAGCACGTTTGAGACGTGGGTCTGGTTGTGAGAACAGCTTGGTCTATGGGTCGGTGCTTTCTGAAATGACCTCACACACACACAGTAGCTCTTCCTGCCTCTGCAGATTGAGGGATCTACAGGCCTTTATGAGGTTTAATCCATGCAGACACACACAGAGAAATGAAGGTGCAGTCAGACGAGTGTGTGGAGCCACACAGGCCATTCAGAGTTCAAACTCAACACAGGAATCATCCGCAAGTGACACCTCTGTGATTTGAACTAGAGACAGGGTGAGAAAAGCATGAAGAAGCTCGCGGACAACATTCACTTCACACACTGTCAGAGATGTTCGTTTGAGTTTATGCAATATTTGCAGTTGAAGTATTAGCCCCCGTGTATATATTTCCCCCCAATTTCTGGTTAACAGAAAGTTGTTTTCCAGCACATTTCTAAACGTAACGGTTTTAATAACTGATTTCTTTAACTTTGCCATGATGACAGTACATAATATTTGACTAGATATGTTTCGTGATACTAGTATTCAGCTTAAAATAACATGTAACTAGGCTTAACTAGGTTAATTAGGCAAGTTAGGGTAATTAGGCAAGTCATTGTATAAAGATGGTTTGTCCTGTAGACAATCAAAAAAATATATAGCTTAAGGGGGCTAATAATATTGACCTTAAAATAGTTTTTAGAAATAAAAACTGCTTTTATTCTAGCCAAAATAAAACAAATACTTTCTCCAAAAGAAAAAAATATTATAGGAATACTGTTAAAAATTCCTTGCTCTCTTAAACATCATTCAGAAAATATTTGAAGACAAAAAAGGCTAATAATTTAGACTTCAAATTAATATTTACGTATTCAGAAACCCATGTTAGTAGCGACACTGGTGGCAGCTTAGTGAATTGCAGTCTAAAATGTTTTACTGGTGTATGATTCAGCAGCCTGATTTCTCACAGTGATATACTGATAACAAACATCCAAAATATGATGGTAACAAAGCATCCAGACGTCCTGCTGAGAGCGATGTTTAGATAAAAGGGTAAATCTGTGCTGCGTTCTTTCACCTAAATAACAAATGAAACGCAAAAGAATGACAGGTTATGAAGGCATTGTGCTTGTTCAAGCTCGGAAATTCACCCACAAAATGTTGACAAATGAAGGGATTAAAACTTGTCATTGTATGACGATGGTTTGTTCTGTAGACATTCAAAAAATATGTTGCTTAAGGGGGCTAATAATATCGACCTTAAAATGGTTTTTTTTATTCTTTTATTCTTGCTGAAATAAAACAAATAAGACTTACGCCAGAAGAAAAAATATTATAGGAATACTGTGAAAAATTCCTTGCTCTGTTAAACATCATTTGGTAAATATTTGAATTAGAAAAGCGCTAATTATTTTGACTTCAACTCTATATCTTTAATATTTATGTATTCAGAAAGCCTTGTTACTAGCGACACCGGTGGCAGTTTAGTGAACTGCAGTCTAAAAACGTATTATTGCTGTATCATTCAACAGCCTGATTTCACACAGTGATATATTGATAACAATATGATGGTAACAAAACATCCAGACATCCTGCTGAGAGCGATTTTTAGATAAATGTGTAAATCTGTGCTGACAGATGACAGGTTATGAAGGCATTGTGCTTGTTCAAGCTTGAAAATTCACCAACAAATGTTGACAAATGAGGGGATTAAAACTACACTGTTATTAAAGTTTTATTATAAAGTCTGCTTTATATTCAGGCTTTCATAGCCGACCTTCTCTAAAAAGTTGAGGGGAGTTACATTTTTTTTACTTTTATTAAAACTGTACACACATAAGCAATCAAAAGCAATTAATATATAAAAAGTTTTCATGTTATGCTACTGGTGGACAGCAGCAACCCCGAAATGAGATGCAGATTCAGAGTTCCACATGAGGTGGCTATTAATTGGCAAATGATATAAATAGTACGTACGTAAACATTAGGTGAGCAGGTTACATTCTAAGCCCGTGTCCTAATAATCATGTAGCGTGACGAGATTTGCAGTGATAAGCAATTTGGCTGTTTGCACCAGACAAAACACAACAGAAATTGAAATACAGCCATTCAGAAGCACAGAATATGCACTCACTCACGAAATGGTAAGGTTTATAATCTAATTAATACATATTAAACATTATTAAATGTACATGATGAATCACTGATATATGTTGGCTTGCACTGAAGTTCCATTTCAAATTTTTTATTTCAGTAGTATGGCAATAAATGTCTAGTAAAATAGCATTCAATCTAACATTATTAGCATTGAACACTGAATACATTGAAGCACATGAGGTGTCCCTCACAGTTTTCTGTTGTTCAGCTGCAAGAAATAGAAACCGTTTCTAAAATATAAATTGCAGGTGAAATATTAAAAACTCTTTTTAATATGGAAAATATTCCTTCTTCTTCTATCGCGTGCCGTTGCTTTATTTAAAACACGACTTAAGTCAGACTTTAGGCTCAACAGTCAGCCGTTGGTGTTGTCAATCTGGCAACCTTCGCTTGCGTTTGTTTTAAACCAGGTGTACAATACCTACTTGAACCACTGGGTGTCAAACTTACATCCTGCATTTTAATAGTATGTACAGTATAAAGAACATTTACCTTTTAACATCAAATTATAACATCTAAATAACCTTAAGAACGATACGTTTTTTAAAGTGTTTATGGCTATTTGCATTATTATTCTGTAACATAATCATTATATAATCAGTGGCATAAAATGATCTCAAAATGACAATAATATCGCTTATCGCACCAATTTCTGACAATATACTGCACAACAAAAAATCCTTATCATGACAGGCCTAGCATTCATTCATCCATTTTATTTTCTGCTTAGTCCCTTTATTAATCTGGGGTCACCACAGCGGAATGAACTGCCAACTTATCCAGCATATGTTTTACGCAGCGGATGCCCTTCCAGCTACAACCCATTACTGTGAAAAGGCCTAGCATCAACTATAAAAAATAAACATGCACTTGCTGATTGATTGGTTGATTGATTGAATGATGACACTTTTCACAGCATTTCCTATTATATTTAGCAACCAAAAACAAAATTTAAATGTTAAAACGAAAGGTCAATATTATTAGCCTCCTTTCAATCGTTTTTTGTTTACAAAACAAACCACTATTGTCCAATGACTTGCCTAATTAGCCTACTTTGCCTATCTTCAACTATATATTACAATCAATAGTTCTCACACCAACAATATCCACAAAAGTGAACTCAGAGTGAATGCAACGTGAATGACAAAGATGTTATGACTAAAATAGACAATATAAATGTTATTATTAAATTATTATAAAAATGTACCCCAAAGAACCAATGATCACCTAAAGAAGCCTTTCAGAGAAGGTTTACAGAAGCAATCCTGAAGTCCAGTTTCCAGCTTTTTCAAGTTCACTGACAGCAGGGCGCAAGTTACCAAGACACGCTCATAAACATCCAAACACAAACCCTGCATGTCCATCAGACCACATCGATCCGAACACACACACACACACACACTCATGCAAAGACCCCCTGTGTGTCTTTGTGCACCCGCTTTGTTGATCCGCCGTCCCACAATCCAGCATCGCCGCCTGCGCGCCAGTTCAATTGCTAGGTAGACTTGTGACGGAAAAGAAAGCATGCAAGATGACAATGTCTAATTAATCTCCATTCAGGGCAGGTCTAGACGGGGGTGAGATGTTTGAGCGCCGCCGCTGCCACGGAAACTGGACTATCAGGCTGACTCTCTCTGACCTCAAATTGACAACTCGGGCCAATGAGTTGAGTTGTGAGGGTAAACATTGGGCTCCTGCAAAAACAATTCTGCTATTCAGATTCAGAAATTGGAGAAAGCTAAATTCCAAGTCAGAGCTGCCTTGGGTGATGATGATCTAAAAAAAGCAGAGACTGAATCTGATGAATTTTCAATGGCTGATGGCAACGTCTATTAGTTGACCTTTATGGTTTATTATGCCAGATGATGCTAACTATGCAATATGAAAACATGAACATGATGACAGACAGCAGTCATAAACACTGAAAGTCATTGAATTTGAGTATTTGTGTATGTGACTAGGTTTTAGGGTAGTCAAAAATATCATGTTCGGTACCAGGGCTCGCAAAATCTGGCAGCCCGACATCCCGGGGCTATTGTTTTTTCAGTCGGGCTATCAAAATCAATCTATACCATGCCCAGCGGGCTATTTATGAGCGGAACCAGGGATGGTGTAGATAGATTTTGGTTGCACGACAATATCCCCGGGACGTCGGGCTACCATATTTTGCGAGCGCTGGGTACCAATCAATACTGAAATTATTAAAAAAGTCAATTTGCCATTAGTAAATGACATCTAGACAAGAAAACAAGATGGTAAGTGGTTAATGTGTATAAAATATGAGTGAAAATCACTTCTTTTGGACAATTCGCCCAAAAATCGATATTATTCAATCATGTTCAAGTCTGCAAAGAACTAACACATCCATCAATACACTGTTAACAAGACAATAATAAAACAATTACCAAATATTAGACAATAAATCGCTAACAGTCTTCATAGGCTAATATAAATAAGTATTTTTCTATGAATATAAAGCAAATATTTTGCATAACAAGTGCTGATTTAAAAGTAATATCTAGCCCAAGTTATCCATAAGAAGGTTTTTTATTAAACCAATTCTGATATCTGAATGCTAATTGCATTAATGGCACGTATATGACGCCTAAAAATAGCTTTCTACATGACAGCTCACTTTAAGTTTCATTGAGAGATACAGAGATTCCAAGATTAGTCGCTGCTGAATGATCAATGATGGCCCTGGCTTCATATCTAAAAGCAGTTTCCTTTGGCCATTGTGTGTAAATCAGCCTCTCAATGTCCATCAGTGAGTGCTGGAGATAAACTCAGGTGTTTTATAGCACATTGTACTGCTATGTGAGGACGCTGGTGGTCTGGGCCGGTTAGGTTGGAGTAAAAACACTACCCCTGTCCAATCTGAGCATGTAAACACAATCAGAACCAATGTTCGCCAAACAACAGCATGTAAAGACAATCCTTTGTGTTTACAAACAGATAATGACGCCTTATGGAAAAAGAGAATATGGCAAGCTGTATTTACATTTAATCTATTAATGTACGTAGCGTAATTTATACTGTAATTTATAGTAGTATACTGCATTAGCATAGTTTTCACAATACTATTACTTATTTTTAGAAACTAGCATCTTTTTCAGTAGTTTTTCTATTATTGCACGTTTTCTGCCGCTTGAGTTCGAATCTGAATCAGTTCATTTCTGCTCCTGTCAATATGATTTAGTAGCTACAACAACCGCAACAATCTCGATTCTTACCTGATAAGACTGAAAAAACAAACAATAGATACAGGAAACATTGAAAAAAAAATTGACTACTTCATAAAGCCTAATTTGGTTGGAAAAATGCTCTTTTGTACCAAATCTCATTTGATATACAGTAATTTGTTTCTTTATTTTAATTAAATTTTTTTGTTGGTCAGTTATCTACAAAATAAACAAAAAGTATGAATATATTTTAGGTGAAGTGACATGCAACTACTTTTTTCAATAATAAGGGAATTATTAATCCAATTCAGGTAGGCATGTTATAACATATAAAATATAGCATTTCTGACCATTTTCATTATTTCATGGATTTGAGATATGGATTACAGTATCGCAATACTACTTAGTATCACGATACTTCAGCTGGTATAGTATCATAACATGAATTAACGGTATCGCGACAACCCTATAGCCTTGTACCCAATAGTACCTATTAAATAACTACTATTAACTATTAAATAAGTACTATTATCTTATGAATAGTGTTTAACGAACACTTACTAGAATTCTTTTAGAACATGCTAATCACTAATGCATTAATTACTAGTCAGAAATTAATAGACAGAATTACTAATAGTGTGTAAAATATGTAAAATACCTACTAGTAAAAACGGAATAGTTGATTTTGTAATGACAGATACGCATAATAGTCAATGGCAATTTTAGAACAGTTAATAGTCACTACTAAAGTAAGCATTTGTATATATTGAATAATCTACTTCAGAGGTATTAGTGCCAGATGAAAAAGTATTAGTAACGAAACAACTAACGAAAAAGTAATAGTGTCGATTTAATAGCTAACGTAGACTAACCATGTTCCGTACACTTTTCACTATTCAGCGCACTCAAACAACCCCTTCTTCGTCATTGAAAGCTAGATAAGAATGTTTGCGTGATCATTCTCTGGGTGAATACCTATCGACAATCCAAATTTTGATTGATGTCTTTTGGACCAGTAGTTTTTGAGAAAAGATGGAAATAGGGCCACCTACGAATGTGTACGGAAGTTGATAGGTGTTAACGGTGTTCACTACACATTTAAAATAATGTTCAGTACAGGGCGCATAACTTCAATTCATAATCTAATAATCAATAAGCACTATTTAATAAGAATAAGCACAAGGAAACAATGCATATATTTTTATATTATATATTATAAATACTAAAGCTTAATGGAAAATATCTAAAAAAAAATTTTTTTTAAAGAACTAGTATTTTGAAAAAACGATAGTCAGTAGATTTAATGTTAAAATGGCTTGCCATAGTGGGGTGGGCAAGCTGTCACAAAGCAGACTTGCTGTTGGGGGCATCCAACATGATAAAACACTATAGTTAAGTAGTAAATAGGCCTACTATAGCGCTTTTGAACCATATTATAGTAGGTTACAGTAAATTATACTGTATTGCAGAGTTTTAGCCTTCATTCACTAACTTAACTAAAGCATTAACTGATAAACTGTATTAAATACTTTAGTATACTTCAGTTTTTACTACAGTCATGTATTGTACAGTACTGTAGGTTATAATACAGTATATGGTGATTTGTTTATATAACTTTAGTTGTATTACCATAGCAACTATAAAATTACCACACAGATCAGTTCAAGTGTGCTGAGACGCCAAAATATTGTGTTTACTTTACGTTACTGTAGTATCGTGACCTGTGTAAAAAATTTTAAACAAAAATAGCTCACCACAAAAACAAATATATCCTATCTATGACAACTAGCCCGTATCTCTTTTGCAACAACAAAACAGCCTCTGAAACTCACCGGCCACGCGAAGCTGAAGGGCAGCACGATCCGGGATTTATCGTTTGTTTGGTCGAGGGGCTTGACAGAAAAAGTATTCCCACCAATAACGGGAGTAGATCCGCTTCCGTAGCTACACGGGCCTCCCGAAGACACCCGCGACTGATACTCCTTCAAACATACGCGGAAAAACGTATCGCACTGGTCCGCCGCGCAGGAGCGCTCCGCCGGGTCACGCGCACCGTCACAGCACGCGCCGCTCTGCAGCTCCCCGTTCACATTCTGCATGGACAAAACCTGCATCTCGAAATGCCCCGAAGCCTCACATACCTGGAACAAAATAGAAGGGGAAATGTTAATATTAGTGTATAGACTCGGTCATATCTAATTATCAAGGCACTTATGTCAAATTAAGTGGTACTTTTAATATATATATATATTTTTCACAAAGTCTATCCAAAAAGCTGCCAAACTTTAAAAGTTTGATGCAAAAAAGCGAAAATGTTATTTATTTTAATATAGACTCTTTATTTATTTATCCACGTTTGTAAATTAAGTGCTAAAGACTTTTAAATATATTTTCTCAGTTTTGAGACAAGATCTATCCAAAAACAAGCTGCCAAACATCCAAAGTTTGAAGCAAAATTAACAAATAAATAATAGTGTAGCCTATAGACTCTGCAATATCTCTTTATCGACCTACTTATGTAAATTAAGTGCTAAAGATGTCTAAAAATATATATTAAAAAAAATTCTGTCTATATCAAAAAAAGCTGCCAAACATCTAAAGTTTAAAGCAAAATTAACAAATAAATATTAGTGTAGCCTAGACTATGTAATATATATTTATCGACCTACTTATGTACATTAAGTGCTAAAGATTTCCAAAAAATATGTATTTTTTCTAATTTTTCTGTCTAAATCTATCCAAAAAGCTGCCAAACATCCAAAGTTTGAAGCAAAATTAACAAAAGAAATTAGTGTAGCCTATAGACTCTGTAATATCTATCTGTCGACCTACTTATGTACATTAAGTGCTAAAGATTTCTAAAAAATATATATTTTTTTCTCAGTTTTCTGTGTCCAAATCTTTCCAAAAATGCAGCCAAACCTCCAAAGACTGAAGCAGAATGAACAAAAGTTTGTAACATTAGTGTATAGACTCTGTAATTTCTATTTATCGATCAACTTATATAAATTAAGAGCTAAAGACTTTAAAAATATATAAGTTTTCAACATGAAAACCTATCCAGAAAAGCTGCCAAACTTCTCAAGTCTGAAGCAAAACACTTTAAAATAAATAAATAAAACGCATCACAGAAAAAGCCAAACCCGCACATACCCGCATCCACAGGCACCGCAGCAGCACGTGAACGGAGAGCACCGCAAAAGTTGCGCTCGGTCTGAGAATCATCCCGGTTTGTCTGTCTGTGTGTCTGTCGCTGTGAAAACTACGACTTCAGCCGCCACACGCCTCTCATATAGTGGCTCATGCACGAGGACAGAGCCGCTCGGGTCCAATAGAGGACGGGTTCCCTGATGCCCCTTTTGAGGCTCTATTATCCGCCACTCTATTCTTGTATTGTCCTTCTGTCTTTACAACAATGCCCACGGGCTGGAGAGAGGAAAAGCTGCGAGTGCGACCGCGCGAGCGCTCCATCTATACAGCGCGTTCACGGAGGAGGGGGCGGAGCTAACACTTGCGACTGTTCCATATTCATGATAGGGCGGGGACTCGGATAGAAATGACATCCACCTTGCTTTCTGCAAACTGTACACTTTTTTATGATCAATAAGTCATATGTTTTTGTGTTTATAACACTTATACAAAGTTATTCAAGTGTCTAACTTGTTAATTTTTAATTCAAGCTGTTTTAAGTCTATGCTAATTGTTTAATATTAGTTAAAATGACTAATGAGGACAATTTGATTAAATTTGATTAAGCATGTAAAACCCCATTTACCCGTGTAATGTTTTTACAGAGTAAAGCCATTATGAGGCTTCGTTATTTATAAAATTATGAATAAAATTGTGAGTAAATTGTAGATTTTAGACATACAAGACAACCAAATATATAAATAAAATGTGTAATACATTTTAATTCCCAATGTAATTATTGAATGCACAAAACAACAGTTTAATATATAAATATAATTTATAATATATACAAATTTAAGGCTGTACATTTTTAACTCAATAAATTATTGTGAAATGAGGAATAAAATCCTAAAATAAAAAGTACATTTACTAAATTCTAGACTGCCACATTTAATATATAAATACAATGTAGTCCTCTTCTTCCTTGTTGGACAAATAAACTAGAAATATATCCAAGAACATGTTTTATTGTCAAATATAGACCAAGTCCTTGTTCCAGCAAATTGATAAGAGTGTAGAGTCAGTAGAGTGTATTGTGTGATACAGATTGTACAATTGTCACATTAAGTTGATATTATCTATAGTTTTTAAAATATGAATGTTTTCGTCTTTTTTACTGTAATTTGCCGTAAAAGTAACAAATAAAGTTATTTAATAAATAAAAAATAAATAAAATGTATATTAAATGAATAAAGATTAAAAAATCAACTACATATTATATCAGTATAAGATTTGTTGATGAAAAATTACATTTTTAAACCATAAACCTTTGTAAAAAATAAAACCTTTACAAAAAATAATGTAGTAAATAAATATCTTGATGTATATTTGTATATATCTATATAAATGTGAATATCTTAGCTGTCTTGGCTTTTACCTGTATAGACTGTCATGTAATACTTTTACAAATTATAATAAATAACATTAAATGAACATTTAAAATGCTAAATATCAAAATTGTAATTTGTTTCTTTTAAATAAATGTTCTTTCATTTATTTCTTTATTACATAAATCTTTGTAAAAAATAAAACCTTTGCAAAAAAAAAATCATCTTACTGTGCATGTTACCTGTATAAGAGTGTCATCTAATATTTTTTAAAATTACAATAGATAAATAAACATTTAAAATGTTAAAAATTAAATAAAAAACAAGTTATTGGTTTCAAATAATAGAAAATCCATTCTAATTTTAATGTCAGTCTCTTATAACATCTTCATTTGCATAAAATAATTTTTAAATCCATAAACGTCTGTATAAAATAAAACCTTTCCAAAAATAAAAAAATCATCATCGTACTGTGCATGTCAGCTGCGCAAGACTGGCATGTAAATATTAAAATAATAATATTAAATAAATGAATAAACATTTAATATGTTAAATATTAAATAAAAAACAAAAGTTATTGGTTTCAAAGAAAAGAAAAGAAATTGTTATTTGTATCTTTTACATAAGTTTTCTTTCATGTATTTCTTTATAACATAAATCTTTGTTTAAAAAAATCTTATTGTGCAAGTCAGATGTATAAGAGTGTCGTGTAATATTTAATTTTTTTAAAACAATAAATAAACATGTAAAATGCAAAATATTAAATAAAAAACAAAAGTTATGGGTTTTTTAAAGAAAAGAAAAGAGATTCTCCTGTTAATGTCAGCCCCTTATAGCATCTTTATTTGCATAAAGTATTAATTTATTAATTAAATGATTCGAATCCATAAACATCTGTAAAAAATAAAACTTACAAAAATAAAAACCATCGTACTGTGCATGACAGCTTCGCAAGACTGGCATGCAATATTTAAAAAATTATAATAAATAAATAAATTAATAAACATTAAATAAAAAACAAAAGTTATTGGTTTCAAAGAATAGAAAATTCATACTTATTTTAATGTCAGTCTCTTATAATATCTTCATTTGCATAAAATATTAAGTTTTTCATGAAATTCTTTGAATCTATAAATATCTGTAAAAAATAAAACCTTTACAAAAATAAAAAACTCGTGTCAACTGCACAAGACTATATTTAAAATATATAGCATATAGTATACTATAATATATAAATATATACTATAATATATACTAAAATATAAGATATTTTAAAAAATGATATTAAATAAATAATCATTTAAAATGTTAAATATTAAATAAAAACAAAAGTTATTGGTTTCAAAGACAAGAAAAATGTAAATTGCCTTTCATTTATTTTTTTATTACATAAATTTTTGTAAAAAATTAAACCTTTGCAAAAAAAACAAACAAAAAAATCATCTCCTTGTGCATGTTATGTTGTGCACCTATATAGCATGCCTTTGGACTGTGGGGGAAACCGGAGCACCCAGAGGAAACCCATGCCAACATGGGGAGAACATGCAAACTTCACACAGAAATGCCAACTGGCCCAGCCGAGGCTCGAACCAGCGACCTTCTTGCTGTGAGGCGAAAGTGCTAACCACTGAACCACCTTTATAGATTTCAAAGAAAAGAAATTCTCATTTAATGTCAATCCCTATTAACATCTTCACTTTATACAATAACACATCTGTCCTGCCACACACACAGCATCTCTGACAGTATTGTCCCCACGTGAGTCTGTACAGATATTTTCTGCATATAAGACTGTCATTAGACATCATTTCTGACCCTCTCTCCTCATCTCTCAGCATTTCCACCTCTTCACTTCGTTGCATCCTAATAAGGCTCATTCGCCGCACATTTCGGCACAAGTTGCCATTGTGACAGTGTCGTCAATATGCATATATTATTCATGAGCAAGGGGCATGAATATCACAACACAGGAACCCCTGCTAGTTGTCCATTGTTTTGGTGGCTTCAGTGTTTTCATGGCTGTAATGGCAGCTGGCCTCTTTTCAGAGCTAAACGTGATGCGGTTAATCATGTGTTGGAGAAGTCCCTAATGAAAAGAACATGACAGGATTGAGGGGGGTTGCAGGAGAAAGGAGGATCTCCTGTCAAATCGAGATGGAGGAGGGAAGGTGGGGGTCTTTATTTTTAAATTAGAGCAGCTGGGTCTCACTCACATTAAAGAGCTGCCGTGAATAGATTATAGCGCTGGTCTGGACAGGAAACGCCCACTCTCGCGATCAAGACACGCCCCTTTTGAAAAGACACGCCCTTTTTACCGGACACGCCCACATGCTCTGACAAATGTAATCAACTGGTGTAAAATAAACATAAACAAAGGGATGTTTGATGTTGGTGAATTTTGAAATGTTATTACAGTTTTCTGTTTGAATATATTTTATTATATAATCTTATTTACTGTATATAATGTTTTCAGTATCATTACGTGACCTGATTCTTTAGAAATCATTTTAATATGATGATCTAAGTGAAACCTTATTTTAGTCATGCTGCATGCATTATTTTTATTTAACAAATCTTTAGAGTATTTAACTATTCAGTTATGATCTGTAATTTTTTCTGGAATTACATTTTTTTCACCTTTAAATGCTGCTGTGAATAGATTATAGCGCTGGTCTGGACAGGACACGCCCACTCTCGCGATCAAGACACGCCCCTTTTGAAAAGACACGCCCCTTTTACCGGACACGCCCACATGCTCTGACAAATGTAATCAACTGGCGTAAATTAAACATAAACAAAGGGATGTTTGATGTTGGTGAATTTTGAAATGTTATTACAGTTTTCTGTTTGAATATATTTTATTATATAATCTTATTTACTGTATATAATGTTTTCAGTATCATTACGTGACCTGATTCTTTAGAAATCATTTTATTATGATGATCTAAGTGAAACCTTATTATAGTCATGCTGCATGCATGCTGCATGCATAATAAATCTTTAGAGTATTTAACTATTCAGTTATGATCTGTAATTTTTTCTGGAATTACATTTTTTTCACCTTTAAATGCTGCTGTGAATAGATTATAGCGCTGGTCTGGACATGACACGCCCACTGTCGCGATCAAGACACGCCCATTTTGAAAAGACACGCCCTGGTTAATTGGACACGCCCACATGCTCTGACGGACGTAATCAATTGACATAAAATAAACATAAACAAATGAATGTTTGGTGTTGGTGAATTTTCAAAATGTTATTACAGTTTTCTGTTTGAATATATTTTATCATGTAAATTTATTTACATAATCTTTTCAGTATCTTTACGTGACCTGATCCTTCAGAAATCATTTTAATATGATGAAACCTTATTATTATAAATAGTCATGCTGCATGTATTATATTTTAATTTAAAAAAATCTTTAGAGTATTTAACTACTCAGTTATGATCTGTAATTTTTTCTGGAATAATTTTTTTTTCACCTTAAAAAGCTGCTGTGAATATATTATAGCGCCCCTTTGAAATGACACACCCCTTTCGATCAGACACGCCCACATGCTTTGACAGATGTAATCAACTGATATAAAATATACATAAAAAATGAATAGATGTTTGATGGTGAATTTTTGAAATGTTATTACAGTTTTCTGTTTACATATATTTTATTGCGTTAATTTATTTAAATTATTTTTTCAGTATCATAACGTGACCTGATCCTTCAGAAATCATTTTAATATGATGATCCAAGTGAAACTTTATTATTATAAATAGTTATGCTGCAAGTATTATTTTTGCTTTTCACTTTAGTTTATTATCTACCCATTCAGTTAGGATCTGTACATTTTTGTGGAGTTAGATTTCTTTTCTAATTAGAGCAGCTGGGTGTCACTCACATTAAAGAAGAGATTGTGAATAGATTATATCGCTGGTCTGACCAGGACACGCCCACTGCAGCGAATGAGACACGCCCCTTTTATAAGACACCTATTGTAAAATGTTACACTCTAAAAATGTACATTTTGTAAAGCTGCTTAACAATAATTATTTTGAAGAGCACTACATAGAAAAGTACAAACTTGAATCGAATTTTTAATGAATTTTTATTTCTATAAATCATTTTTAAGGGACATTTTTAAATGTCACTTACCAGTTTAATAATGATTTGATCAGCTGTAGTTTGAAATTGCACTGAGGTTTTTCTCCTCTAAGAGCTTATTATGCGGTTGCCATCTTGTGGATGGACAACATCAACTGTCTTTGCTCTGCTCAATGACAGGCTGAGGGCTGCGTATCTCCGAAATTATAAATATTTTAAAATAGGCACTATCCTTACAAATAAACTGCATAGTTGCAATCTAAACAACTACATTCTCACCTGAAAACGTCTCAAAAGTACATTATGTTGTCCAACAGCTGCAATATTTGTCAAACAGCAGTGAGTTTATTCATCTGCTGTTTCTCTATGTGGGCGGAGTCATACACAAGGGTGAAGAGGCTGAAGGAGTGTTGTTATTATGGGAATATCACACAGCTATCAGCCAATCAGATTCGAGAAACAGACAGAACTGTCTGGTATATATATGGGTGGCACGATGGCACAGTGCGTAGCGCAATGGCCTCACAGCAAGAAGGTCACTGGGTCAATTCCCATTTCTGTGTTGAGTTTGCATGTTCTCCCCGTGTTGACGTGGGTTTCCTCCGGGTGCTCTGGTTTACCCCACAGTCCAAAAACATGCGCTATAGGTGAATTGGGTAAACTAAATTGTCCATTGTGTATGTGTGTAAAAGAGAGTGTATGGATGTTTTCCAGTCATGGGTTGCAGCTGAAAGGGTAAAGCATATGCTGGATAAGTTGGTCTGTGGCAACCCCTAATTAATAAAGGGACTAAGCCGAAAAGAAAATGAATGAATGAATATATATATAAAGCATGTGATTAACGCAATTAATCCCGATATAAAATAGTGCTGTCAAATGATTAATTATATTGCGATCATGATTACTGTAATCGCACCCAAAATAAAAGTATATATTACAAAATATATTTGTGCTTACTGCATAGATTTTTGTGTATATAAATATATTTTATTAAATATTTGCATATATATATATATATATATATATATATATATATACACAAATATAAATATCTGTGATTTTTCAGGTTTTTTTATTTTTAAAATTTTTAATAAAATTTGCAACAATATATAGTATATTGTATATTGTAAATACATTATGGAAGCAAAATTTTTATTATAGTAAAATGTCTTGCCTTTCCACTGGATATAAAAGGCAGGTGTCTATGAATCCTTTTATCAAGGCATCTCAGACTCTCCCAATTCCTCAGAAGCCATAAATTCAATGACATCATCAGATCTGAACCACGCTTTACCAAAGCTGACGTGTGATCGTCCTGACAGGCCTGCAGACACAGGCAGAATCAGCCAGAAAGATCTGCTTTATGAGGTGTGTGTGCTTTAACGACTGGAGACTCACACACACACTGATTTATCATGAGCCTTTTTTATGATGTTTTTATAAAGAGAAAACTGTAAATTATACATACAGGTGAAGTCTAAATTATCAGCTCTCCTGTATATTTCCCCCCAATTTCTGTTTAACTAAGAAATTTCTTCAACACATTTCTAAACATAATAGTTTAATAACTCATTTCTAATAACTGATTTATTTTATCTTTGTCATGATGACAGTAAATATTAGACTAGATATTTTTCAAGACACTTCTATACAGCTTAAAGAGACATTTAAAGGCTTAACTAGGATAATTAGGCTAGTTAGGGTAAGTAGTTATTGTATAACGATGGTTTCTTATAGACAATATATAATATATTGCTTAAGGGGGCTAATAATATTGACCTTAAAACAGTGTTTAAAAAATAAAAAACAGCTTTTATTCTAGCTGAAATAAAACAAATAAGACTTTCTCCAGATATTAAAATATTATCAGACATACTGTGAAAAATTCTCGCTCTGTTAAGAATCATTTGGTAAATATTTGAAAAACAAATCACAGGAGGGCGAATAATTCTGACTTCAACTCTATCTGTTTGCTTCAATTTCATTATCAGAAGTCTGACAAAAATCAGAAAGGATCATTATTGGGCCAAAATCAACAGGTCTGTCAGTGTTTGAGGAAAACTTTGAGTTTGTTTGAAAGGAAAACGCTGCTAATTGCGACTCTTTCTTTGTTTTTAGCAATTAAACAGCTCAACACACTGCAAATGCTTTCATCTGGGCCAGATGATGAACACATTTAACACACTCAACTTCTCAAATCTGCTATTTAAAAAACAACTTTATATTGTAGTGCTGGGCAAAGATTAATCGCATCCAATATAAAAGTTTGTTTTGACATAATATATATATATATATATATATATATGTGTATGTGTGTGTGTGTGTGTGTGTATTATGTGTATTTTATTATGTATATTTGATACACACATATAAAATATGCTAAACATTTTTGTTACATTCATTCATTTTCCTTCAGCTTAGTTCCTTATTTATCAGTGGTCACCGCAGTGGAATGAACTGCCTACTATTCCGGCATATGTTTTAGCGGATGCCTTTCCAGCTGCAACCCATCACTGGGAAACAGTCTCATTCACACACACATATACTACGACCAATTTAGCTTACCCAATTCACCTGTATCGCATGTCTTTAGACTTGTGGGGGAAACCGGAGCACCCGGAGGAAACCCACGCCAAAATGGGGAGAACATGCAAACTCCATAAAGAAATGCCAACTAACTCAGCCGAGACTCAAACCAGCAACCTTCTTGCTGTGAGGCGACAGTGCTAACCATTGAGCCACCTGTCCCTGTGTATGTTATATAAATACATACATACATATATATTATTTATAGATTTATAAATTTCAGAAAATTTATTTCGCAAAATGTATGTTATAATTATATATATGTTATATATATGTTATAATTTATATATATATATAAATTGATACATTACTAAATAAATATTAGTATAATGTTTGAACATTAAATATTAAAAATATTAAAAATATTAATTATTACATTAATTTAATGTTAGAAATAAATATGAAATTCTGTATATATAAATAAATATGAAATTAAATAGATTTTTCAAAACCTATTGAGCAAAATTGACTAATATATTATAGTATTTGTTACAAAAAATAAAATAAAATAAAATAAAATAAAATAAAATAAAATAAAATAAAATAAAATAAAATAAAATAAAATAAAATAAAATAAAATAAAATAAAATAAAATAAAATAAAATAATCAATCCATCCATTTTCTTCCCCTTATTTGGGATCAGGTCATGGGTTATAAATATTAAATTTAATTAAAAATAAAACTATTTAAATAAAAATATTAGAATAAATTAATAAATAAATAATAAATAAAATAAAATTACATTAAAATTAAATTAAGTAAAATAAAATAAAACTAAGATAAGAAAAGCTAAATTAGGTTAAATTAAATTAAAAGTTAAAATAATAATCCATCCATTTTCTTCCACTCAGGGACCGGGTCACGGGTAACAAATATTAAATTAAATTTAATTAAAAATGTATTTACAAAAACTATTTAAATAAAAAGTAATAAATAAAATAAAGTAAAATAAAATAAGTTAAATTAAATAAAAGTTAAAATAAATTAATTAAATTACAATCTAAATATTCTTCAGTTGACACCATAAATATATTCTATTTTATCTGTCCTCCTCCAACCACACGTCCTTGCAGTGAAATTCCCACCAGGCGTGTTTTCTTCATAAATATCTAGTTTGACTCCCTGTAATGTCAGATTAGAGAAGTGAATGAGGACAGTGTGTGGTGTGTTTGGCATGATAACCAAATCTCCTATCAAGACTCAATGCAAGACTATGTGTGGGATCTCAAGGGTGTGTGTGTGTGAGAAAATGTGTGATTATTATGATGTAGAAACTCTGCTGTGATTGTGTGTATCCTCCTCATTATTGTGTGTTAGTGGCTGTAATGATGATGCAAGCGTTTTGATGATCAAGCGTTGCAACTATGGCAACCGAGAAGGCCATTCTTTGTGTTCATTTTGAAGAATTCTCAGCACTTGAGGAATCAGCATAAATATGTGTTTAATGCTGGAAAGTACGGTCAATGGCTGGCACTGCCCTCACCGTATACACCGAGCAACTAGCCCGACAGTGGAAACGCGACATGATTTCGGCCTCATTTCTCAACCTCCCGGGCTATTGGCCCGGCCTGGCCCGATTAAAGCCCTGGCTCGCACTGGCCCGATAGTGGAAATGCGGCTAATGAAAGAGAGCTACATTTGTGCACAGTTTGGAAATTTAACATGCTTCTGCTCTCCAGTTCTGTTCGGTGACAAAACCAAAAACATTTGATAAACTTTGACACACTAAGAGTTTTTAAATAAAATTCAATAAAATTCAATGAAATTTGAAATAAAACATTTAAAATAATAATAATAATTATTATTATAATAAATAAAATATTATATTAAATTAAAAGAAAAATGCAAAAAAATAGTAAAATATATATTTTTTAATAAAATAAAATTCAATTAAATAAAGAATAATACATTTAAAATAATAATAATAATAATAATAATAATAATAGTAATTAATAATTAAATAAAATATTCTATAAAGTAAATGAAAAATGTAAAAAAAATCTATAAGAGTTTTTAAATAAAATAAAATAAATTCAATGAAATTTTAAATAAAACATTTTAAATAATAATAATAATAATAAATAAATAAAATATTATATTAAATGAAATGAAGAATGTAAAAAAATTCAATTAATCAAAAAATAATACATTTATAATAATAATAATAATAATAATAACAATAAAATATTATATTAAATTAAAGAAAAAATCTAAAAAAATTTAAAATAGTTTTCAAATTAAATCAAAATTTAAATAAAACATTTAAAATAATAATAATAAATCATAATAATAATAATAATAAGTATTATATTATATTATATTAAATTAAAAATGTAAAAAAATTAAATAATAAAACTGTAATTTAATTTAATTTACTAGATGTAAAATTTAAAAAGAAATCAGTAAAATAAAAATAATCATGAATAAAAAATTTAATTAAATATTTAAAATAAAATAAAAATTCACTTAATTTAATTTAATTTAATTATTATTTTAAAAGATTAAATAAAATAATAATAATACATCCATTCATTTTCTTCCACTTATCTGGGGCCAGATTTAGGGTATTAAATTAAATTAAATTAAATTAAATTAAATTAAATTAAATTAAATTAAATTAAATTAAATTAAATTAAATTAAATTAAATTAAATTAAATTAAATTAAATTAAATTAATTTAACATGAGTTTAAATTAAACATGAGTTTAATTTAATTTAATTTAATTTAATTAGTGTACTTACTAGCTGATGAAGCACTGCAATTAAATTGTATTTATTCACAACAATAATATATATACACATCATTGTGAATAAATAATACATATAAAGACCAGGTTACATCATTAGCAATGCTTTATAGGTGCTCACCTATTTGCCACCAATTCCATGGTAACAGCAACTTCTCTGACTGGTTGACTGCACTGTTTCTAGGGTGCTCCCGTTTCCCCCACAGTCCTAAGACATGCGCTATAGGTCAATTGAATAAACTAAACTGGCTGTATTGTATGAGTATGTGTGAATGTGTGAGAGTATGGGTGTTTCCCAGTGCTGGGTTACAGCTGGAAGGCTATCCGCTGCGTAAAACACATGCTGGAATAGTTGGTGGTTCATTCCGCTGTGGCAACCCCTGATAAATAAGGGACTAAGCCGAAGGAAAATCAATGAAAATGAATCCTTGAGTTCATTACATCAAAAGTACATTTATTATTTTGGCATTGGATTTGATCTCATTACTAAATTCATAACCATTAGTGAGTGATACACAGATTATCAAAAAAGTTTCAAATGTTTTTATATACAGTAAATAAATAAAGAAGTCTCCATATCTGAATTCAGTCTGGACAACAGCAGTCCGTCTTGGCTGTGAATTTGCTGTGTTTCTCAACAGGTTTTTGTTCCCATGAGACTTTGCTGAATCTGTGACCTGCTAGAAGAGCTCGTGCGGCGAAGGCCAGGTTTTCTTTTGAGATGTTTGGTGCACACAGACCTGCACCACGGGCCACACAGCTGCGCTCGGCGGGACGTCCTGCAGCTTTCCTCAATATACAGTTGAAGACAAAATTATTAGCCCTCGTGTCACATTTAGATTTTTTTTAGTCTTTAAATATTTCCTAATAGATGTTTAACAGAGCAGTATATTTCTTATAATATTATTTTGTCTATAAAGTCTTATTTCTTTTAGTTTGGCTGGAATAAAAGCAGTTTAATTTTTTAAAGTTTAAATATTTTAAGGTCTATTATTAATAAACACTATGATTCACTCGAAGGACAGTCACATTAGACTATGTGTTTGTTCAACCAATGGCACAAGTTGTCTGTGGGACTTTTTGTTTTTCTGAATAATGTTGTTGGTTTGGGCTGGAACTACCTGTTTATTTAGCCAATAGGATGAGTTTGGGACAGGACTACCAGTTTTTCTGGCCAATAGCACAAGTTTGAAACGGGACAACCTGTTTGTTTAGCCAAAGGTCTTAGTTTGAGGCGAGACTACATATTTGTTCAACTAATGGCATGAGATTGAGGCAAGACTACCTATTTGTTCAGCCAATGGCATGAGTTTGGGGCGGGACTACTGATTTGTTTAACCAATGGCATTAAATTGAGGTGCGACTACCTGTTTGTTCTTTCAATGGCATGAGATTGAGGCAGGACTACCTATTTGTTCAGCCAATGGCATGAGTTTGGGGCGGGACTACTGATTTGTTTAACCAATGGCATAAGATTGAGGTGAGACTACCTATTTGTTCTTTCAATGGCATGAGTTTGAGGCGAAACTACCTGTTTGGTCAGCCAATTGCATAGGTTTGGGGTGGGACTACTGATTTGTTTAACCAATAGCATGAGACTGAGGTGAGACTACCTGTTTGTTCTTTCAATGGGACTACCTATTTGTTCAGCCAAAGGTGTAAGCTTGAGGTGGGACTACTAATTTGTTTAACCTATGGCTTGCTCAGCCAATAACATGAGTTTGGGGCAGGACTATTGATTTGTTAAACCAATGGCATGAGTTTGAGGTGGGAATACTGATTTGTTCAACCAATGGTGTGAGACTGGGGTGGGACTATCGATTTGTTCAACCAATGGCATAAGACTGAGGTGAGACTACATATTTGTTAAACCAATGGCATGAGTTTGGAGCAGGACTACCGGTTTGTTCAACCAATGGCATGAGTTTGAGGCAAGACTATGGGTTTGTTCCATAAATGGCATGAGTTTGAGGCAGGACAACAATTTTTGTTCAACTAATGGCATGAGTTTGAGGCAAGACTACCTGTTTGTTCAGCCAATAACATGAGTTTGGGGCAGAACTAGAGTTTTGTTCAACCAATGGCATGAGTTTGAGGTGGGACTACCGATTTGTTCAACCAATGGTGTGACAGGGGTGGGACTATCAGTTTGTTCAATCAATGGTGTGAGACTGGGGCGGGACTATCAATTTGTTCAACCAATGGTGTGAGACTGGGGTGGGACTATTAATTTGTTCAACCAATGGTGTGAGACTGGGGTGGGACTATTAATTTGTTCAACCAGTGGCATGAGACTGAGGTGAGACTACTGATTTGTTTAACCAATGGCATGAGTTTGGAGCAGGACTACTGGTTTGTTCAACCAATGGCATGAGTTTGAGGTGGGACTACCAATTTGTTCAACCAATGGTGTGAGATAGGGGTGGGACTACAGATTTGTTCAACCAATGGAGTGAGACTGGGGTGGAACTATCAGTTTGTTCAACCAATAGAGTGAGACTGGGGTGGGACTATCAGTTTGTTCAACCAATGGTGTGAGACTGGGGTGGGACTATCAGTTTGTTCAATCAATGGTGTGAGACTGGGGTGGGACTATCAGTTTGTTCAACCAATGGTGTGAGACTGGGGTGGGACTATCAGTTTGTTCAACCAATGGTGTGACTGGGGTGGGACTATCAGTTTGTTCAACCAATGGTGTGAGACTGGGGTGGGACTACAGATTTGTTCAACCAATGGCGTGAGACTGGGGTGGGACTACAGATTTGTTCAACCAATGGTGTGAGACTGGGGTGGGACTATTAATTTGTTCAACCAGTGGCATGAGACTGAGGTGAGACTACATATTTGTTTAACCAATGGCATGAGTTTGGAGCAGGACTACCGGTTTGTTCAACCAATGGCATGAGTTTGAGGTGGGACTACCGATTTGTTCAAACAATGGTGTGAGACTGGGGTGGGACTACAGATTTGTTCAACCAATGGTGTGAGACTGGGGTGGGACTATTAATTTGTTCAACCAGTGGCATGAGACTGAGGTGAGACTACATATTTGTTTAACCAATGGCATGAGTTTGGAGCAGGACTACCGGTTTGTTCAACCAATGGCATGAGTTTGAGGTGGGACTACCGATTTGTTCAAACAATGGTGTGAGACTGGGGTGGGACTACAGATTTGTTCAACCAATGGTGTGAGACTGGGGTGGGACTATCAATTTGTTCAATCAATGGTGTGAGACTGGGGCAGCACTACAGATTTGTTCAACCAATGGTGTAAGACTGGGGTGGGACTATCAATTTGTTCAACCAATGGCGTGAGGCTGAGGCGAGACTACTGATTTGTTCAACCAATGGCATGAGTTTGAGGCAGGACTTCCTTTTTGTCCACGGAATAATTTGTGTCTGGGATGAGACTACTTGTCTGTTCAACCAATGGGGAATTAATGGTTTTATTTTTTGAACGAATCCACCATCGCGAAACTAAACCGGATTTTGAATCTTCATCTGAAATGAGATCATCCTGGGTGTTGAAATGTGTGCTCCTGCATTCTACAAGATCTGTCTTTCAATGTTGCCTGTATTCAAACTGTGTGGCTTGTATGAATTGTAAACACATCTGGCGCCACAGCGGGATTCACTTTCTTTCCTTCTCTTAACAGCTGGACACAGCGCTGATTTTGTTACAATATGCTTCGTGCTAACTTTATTTGTCCAAAAATGCACGAATAATGGAGTGTTTTCATCACTGTACCGTATTTGCTCATCTGTGTAAACATAAATGTTGGTTTTGGTGGAGTTTCGGTGCACTTTACGCACACACAGACACACACAAAATGAGACTCACAACGGGCTAATGACCCTTTCCAGTTGCATAGATAAGGTCAAAGGTGACAGTTCTGTGTCATCTTTCAAGTATTTCCACACAAAAAAACAATCAATTGATCAAAATATTACTGCCAGTTCAATTATTTTGACAGGAAAACCGAAACATTAAATATTTAAACATTAAAGCGCACACTTAGCTTCCTTTTAATGCTTTCCATACATCCAAAATCCCTTTATCAGGGAATGCAGTTGTTTAAATAAAAAAAAACAGCATCCATAATTAAAAATATGGCACAATTTTAAAGAGTATGATAAACATAAAATTCAATATTCAATAAATATTTAAAAAATTCAATAAATAACCAATATGATAACAAAAATTTAATATATATTTATCTTTATGTCCAAATGTATATATATATATATATACATGTATATTTACATATTTAACATGTAACAACAGACATTTAGAATTTCTGAAATAATTACAAAGAAATATCACGTAATTTGTCAGCGGTCACGATTTATATATATATATAAAACAAATCACACTGTATTTAAAATTATCAATGCTTTTTTTATGGTAGCCTGCATAATTATCAAGATAATTAACTCTATTATTGAATGACTTTCTGACCCTTGTGTGTGTTTGAGTGTGCGTGTATTGGCCGACTGCCATGACCCAGTTCAGTTCAGCTCACAGATCACAGACCTTACTATTATCACACACACACACACACACGCATGCACGCACGCACGCACGCACGCACACACGCACACACGCACACACACACACACACGCTGGTATTGGTGGTTTATGAGGACTATCCATAGGCGTAATGTATTTTATACAGTAAAAAAAAGCACTTTTTATATAGCTCTACACTACTCCCACACCCAACCCCTTACAGCAAACCCTTGTCAAAGTTTGAGTAGATGTTGTAAGGCTGGATGGTGCTCTAGTCCTCTGCTCAGCCATGGTATATTGCACTTGAAGAAGACATATTGTGTGTGGTTCAATAGTACATATTAAAGGGTACCTATGATGCGAAATCAACTTTTGGAAACTATAAAGGTATAGTTTCCAATGTCACTTTGGAGTGATATTACAGTTTTCCCCAATTGTTTGCACACATTTTCTGAAAGCATGTCTTAAATTGTCAGAACTCTACACACAAATAAAAAAACACACATTTTGAAAAGGTACCACCCCATTGACAGCTTGTGTACCTTTATTTCTGAGAGTGTAAGATAAGACTTTTGTGTCTCCAGAATGTGTCTGTAAAGTTTCAGCTCAAAATAGCTGTCAGATTATTTTGAGTATTTTGAGCTGAAACTTTACAGACACATTCTTAAAGTCTTATCTTACACTCTCAGAAATAAAGGTTTTTGTACTTTTTAGGTACTAATATGTACCCTTGAGGTATTAATATGCATCTTTTAGATACAAATTTGTACCTTTTGTAAAGGTACCACCCCAATGACAGCGCGCATACCTTTATTTCTGAGAGTGTACATCTTGTAAAAGAGGTAAAATAGGGAGAGGGGTCTGGATGCAGACCTGGTGCAGTGCAATCTGAGCTGCATCCAATGCTTTTTAATGGGCTCACCCAACCCCACCCCTAACTCTACCACTCACAGTGACGTCACTCGCTCCATTAGAGTGTATTGTGTCTGAGATTGCATCGCTGAGTGATGCAATCTCAGCTAGCATCATGAAGGCTGCATCCAGATACTATTGAAATTAGGTGCCTTTAAATCTGGTTTATTTTGTACAGTAGCATAATAGATATAGCAGTGTATATTAACTTGTATCCTGTCACATTTGCCACAAGTAGACGTGCAAAAACGGCAAAGTTAAACAAGTGTGTGTGTGTGTGTGTGTGTACTGTGAACTTTGTAACGGCATCTGTGTGTGACTCATCATTTCAGAAAGGCTTGAATAAACTCCACAAAAATGACATCAAATAATCTTACTTGGTATATTTGACTCATAAATGGTGGGCGGGGAGAACCAGCTCATTTGCATTTAAAGGCACAGGCTACAAAAAGAGCTACACTTTCCTCTAACCCCAAACATACGCATTTTCAACAATGTATAATACATAATCTGATGGGTATTTTGAGCTAAGCGCACAGCTTGTGTTATATCAAGACAAAAACCCACATAAACTCCACACAGAAATGCCTCCTGGTCCGACCACGACTCAAACCAGCAACCTTCTTGCGAACACAACGTCGAATCAGTAAGTGATTCATTACAGCGAGTTCTCTCAAGATCCATTCATCTCTCCTTTTGTTTTCAACGGATGAAATAAGTGAGTAAAAGAAACCAGCTTTATGTTTCTTCAGGCGACAAAGTTCCCTGTGGTTTCCCTCTGGTATAAACAGATCAGCTCAGGCTTCATCTTCAAACATTGCTAATAACGCTAATTACAAAGGATGGCTGTTTACACACACATACACACACACACACACACACAGAAAGAGGAAAGAGTTCAGACTCAATTCTTCAGTCATTTTCCCTTAAAACCACAATTCTTCCTCCTTCACATATAAACACTAGCGTTTGGGAATGCTAACCACACCATCATGGCTTGTAATGTTACACATATCAAAGCAGTTTTATGTGGGCGGCAGCAGTCACGGCCTGTCTTCATGCACAAGATTGTGTTTTGTGTGTCTGCAACAGGATAATGAGACAAGAGAGCGGAAAAGCGGAGCGATATTGAGGGTGACGGACAAAAAAGCAAAGCAAACCTCACTAATCGAATACAACTGTGTTTATGAGCGCGGCAGGGAACCGAGTGGCACGCCACACACAATATGAGGGAAACTGCTCACTCGTGACTCATGCTGATCTACATGCAAACTCCTTCGTTCTCACTCTGGGATGGAACTGGAGCCTTGGAACCTGGAGCTATGACATCACCATCATTTGAATCTTCCAAATTCAAAGAAGTGCTTGAATTATAGCTCACTGATGAACTGTTGATGGTTATGAGAGCAAGAAGCCTGGATTCCGAAAATGTGTTCCAAGCAGGGGCGCAGATTTAGGGTGGACGGAGGGGGCGCGTCCCTACCAATATCCGCCAACTATTAAAATGTCCCCACTAATAATTTAATTCACCTTAAATAAATCGCACTATTAATATTAAACTAGACACGCACAGAGGGTTAAATCACGTTCTCTCCTCAGGTCACACCGCCCCGAAACACATATGATCATAGTGATTGGCTGTGCCTGTCCCTGCTGTCACACGAGAGGCTGTAGCAGCTCGTATAGCAGGTGAATTTCTCATGCAAGAATAAGGTGTGTGTCGAGAGTCTGTCGTTATAGCAGACTGATGTAGTCTGTGCATAATATGTGGCTCAATGCTTCATGGGTTTATCAATTTCCCACATAGCAAATGGACTTGGCCCAAATGTGGCCTCATTATGGCACTGCTGGCGTGTTGCCGGCACTGGCATGCATAATGTCAGAGAAATATGGCAATGATGGCACTGCATACATGATGGCAAACTATATTTGGGCCAGTTGTGGATGGGAGGTGTGTGGCCCAGATCAGTATAGCGATTGTTCACATTGTTTAGGTAACATTAGGCTGGGTTATGGCTCAGTTTTTGGGGTTTCTGGTTAAAGTATAAACTTATAGCTGAGAACCAGTACCAATAGTAAACTTGTTTTGGCCCAGTTCAGGGTGACAAACTGTGATTCAGGCCGGTTATGGCCCATGTGTTGCTCTTGTCTTAAATCCAGTTATGGGCCACTTCATCACTGTTATTCTTTGTGGTACTTGGGCCGAGGGAAAAGTTATTGTGTGGCCCGGAACTGGGCCAGAAAACATTTGCTATGTGGGTTAATTGCAGTCGTGACACACCAACATATCTGGCCCAGTTCTGAGTTATCAGCTTTGCTGAGACTTGGCCAAGATATGGTCTATGTTTGGCTCTTGTCTGGAAGCCAGACTTGGTCCAGTCATTGTAATTCACTGTGGCATGTGGGCCAAGCTAAAGCTGACTGTGTGGGCCAGAGCTGGGCCAGAGATATTTTGCTATGTATGTGGTTCCTGATAACACACTGAGGTCTTGTGAACAAAATTATTGGTTTCTGTAAGAAATTTAACATTATTTACAATATAATTAGCTTTAACTCACAGCCTGGTCAAACAGATCTCTGCGGACGTCTGTATGTAGCCCGATTGTAGCCCAGGCGTTTTGATGACAAAAGGACTGGTGACACAATCACCAATATCTATCAACAAACTCCGGTCCAAGCGTGCGTCCTCGTGCTTTCATCATCAGAAGCAACCTGATTTGGCTATTGATTTGGACTCGTTTGTATGTGTTTATTTTTAATCTAAAAAACCTGTAAACATTTATTGCCATTTTATGAATTGCCAAGGACCACGGATTCAGCTCAAAATCTTCTTTAGTATTCTAATGAAGAAAAAAGTCATCTTGGATGACCTGTGGGTGAGTAAATTAACAGGGAATAAAATTTTTTGGGTGAACTATCCATTTAAAGACAGGATTTTCTGTTATTCTAATAACATTACATCCATTTTCTATGCAGGCATATGGTCGTGAACTTGGAATTGGACACAAAGACTGAATGAAAATCCCACACGGAGAACTGAGTCAAATAATTACGACCACAAACCCATGAGAGGAAACCATTAATCCAAACAATCATCTCTCTGCGTTGTATTACCGCTGCATAAATACATCATAAGTCCCAACTGAGGGCCTTTCAGATGGTCATGGCGCAAAAGAAAGTAGGATATCTTGGGATACATTCTAGATAAAGGAGGACGTCACAGTGGCACAGTGGGTAGCACAATCGCCTCACAGCAAGAAGGTCGCTGGTTTGAGCCTCGGCTAGGTCAGTTGGCATTTCTGTGTGGAGTTTGCATGTTCTCCTCGTGTTCATGTGGGTTTCCTCCAGGTGCTTCGGTTTCCCCCACAAGTCCAAAGACATGCGGTACAGGTGAATTGGGTAAGCTAAAACTGACCATAGTGTATATGTGTGTATGAGTGTGTATGGATGTTTCCCAGTGATGGTTTGCAGCTGGAAGGGCATCTGCTGTGTGAAACATATGCTGGATAAGTTGGTGGTTCATTCCACTGTGGCGACCCCAGATTAATAAAGGGACTGAGCCGAAAAGAAAATGAATGAATTCTAAATAAAGGATATAATTATTTACAAGACCTGTAGTGAAGGTAGTACAGTGACTTTAAGTTAAGAGCATTCCTGTCTATTTCTTGTGTGTACAGAAATCAGTCAGCGCAAACTCTGGCCTCATTTCACAGTGTGCATGGAAAACACACACAGGTACGCCTGGCCAAACTGAGACGTCCTTTCACAGTGTGCAGAGAAAGACCCAGACATTAACACACACCTTTGCTGCGTGCATGCGGGGGAGTTTGGTGTCTGCAGTGTAAACCTCTATTTCTGCAGGGCCCATTAGCGAATGCATGAAGAAAATTGCTGACGTTGCATCCACACGCACACACATATGGACACACACACACAGAAGTATGCTTTGTAATTGACTGAATTCATTCACGGTATGCAGAGAAAAGCACACACACTCAGTAACATTTGAGGACAGAATAAAATAACCAGAAACCAACTATAATATTTGGTCTTTCAGTGTTTTTAAAGTCTCAAAACCATTACTCATCAATAGGCCCACACGGAATCTGCGCATGCAGATTTTCCGCGGATTTCTAGCCCATCATTAATTCTGTTTATTTACTTGAGTAAATGTGTGTAAATCTAAATTTATTCAGTTTTTTCATTAATTACAGTAATGTTATTGACTAATATGGAAATGTTCATCTGATTTATGTACAATGCAGTTTGTACAGTAATATTTCTGTCTTTTAGTAGAGATATTATATGAGAGACTTGCTTTGGTTACCAAATAAAGTGAATCTAATTGGATCTGCATTTTAAACATTAAAGTTAAAAAGATATTATTTTTTATTTCACATATTAAGGTTTTAGTTATGAAACTCCCAAAATAATTGCGCAGAAATCCGCAGATTTTTACCAAAATTCTCTGCAGAAATAGCAAAAAAGATTCCGTCTGGCCCTACTCATCACTAATACGGTAAAACAGTGATGTAATATTACAATTAAATGTATTAGGATTGTGATTGAATTTGACATTGCAAAAGATGCTTATTTAATATGATCAAAACACACATACAATTAATATTAAGGCTCATCAAAGACGGAAACTCAACTTTTTTAATGTAGAGAAAGTTATTCTTAAGACTTTTTACAATTCATTTATTGAAAGTATTTTGTCCTTTTAGATTAGATTAGATTCAACTTTATTGTCATTACACATGTACAAGTACAAGGCAACGAAATGCAGTTTCGGTCTAACCAGCAGTGCAATAGCAGCAAGTGCAGGATACAGGTATAAGTTATAAAGTGCAGTTATAGAAAAACTATGGTGATATTTACAGATGGATGTACTATGAACATTATATACAGGTTGTACTAGCTATGAACAGATTTACAATAAATGAATATATGTACAGGATGCTATTAATAATCAGGAGTGTGCAGATAGATAAACATAATTACAAATGTCCATGTGCAGTGGGTATGTACAGTTCAAATAAGTAAATCAGTGCAATGTAGTGCAATGAATATGTTCAAACTTTAAATTGCACATATTTTTCCTTTATTTGTTGGTTTTCTTATTCTTTAATGCGGAAGTGCGCTTGTTTTAGCGATTGTTATAGAACTTCCGATTTTGTCGCCTATGGGAGAAATGACTAGGAATAATAAACGGCAGGAAACGGCCAAACTACTTGCTCTACAAACATGTGTGTTCATGACTACACAAACAAAGCAGAACAATATAATAAGAAACATCAGTTTTCAACATCAAGCAGCCTAACGAGCTGTCTTTAACGTCTAAAAATGAATGGAAGTGAATGAGACCGGAAGTCTCAAGCCAAAAAGATTCAAATGGCTGCGCCCGCTCGTACGTGGAGAATAAGTTGAATAAAAAACGAGAATCGTTTTCAAGGCATTGGTAATTTGTGCTCAAAAATTTTAGGAGATCCCCTGTGAAGTCTTGCATCCAATTACGAACAGCAGGTGTCGAGGATGGCACATAAAATACTAGAAGACAGCACACACCCCTTAAACAAATATTTTGAGTGGATGCCCCTTGGGCGATGTCTAAGGATAATAAGATGTTTCATAAATCGTTATAAATTTATGCCTGAAGCAATTCGGTTATATAATAAATATAGTTAATCGAAGAATTATTAGTTATTATTATTATTATGGCAGCACGGTGGTACAGTGGGTAGCACGACCACCTCACAGCAAGAAGGTCGCTGATTCAAGCCACGGCAGTTGGGTCAGTTGGCATTTCTGTGTGGAGTTTGCATGTTCTCCCTGTGATGGCGTGGGTTTCCTCCGGGTGCTCCGGTTTCCCCCACAGTCCAAAGACATGCACTATAGGGGAATTGGGTAAGCTAAACTGTCAGTAGTGTTTGTGTGTGTGAATGAGTGTTTCCCAGTGATGAGTTCCAGCTGAAAGGGCATCCTCTGCGTAAAAAAATATATGCTGAATAAGTTGGCGGTTCATTCCGCTGTGGCGACCCCAGATTAATAAAGGCGCTAAGCCGAAAAGAAAATGAATGAATGAATTATTATTATTGTTTTTCTTTCAGTTGTTTGTGTACTTGATGTTAAGTGTTGGTGTTTATTGTGTTAAGTGTGTCACCATTTCACTTCAAACTAAACTAAAGTAAACTAAACCTACTTGGAGATTTTGTATTGTTTGTAGTCAAATATCTAAATATTCTTAAATCAAGAAGCATTTTCTAGACAAGAAATAAATATTGTCTTGTTTTTCAGAAATAATATTACAAAATGAAGTGAGTTTTTACTTAAAACAAGCAAAATAATGATTTTTTATTGTTTGACATATAGATTATTTTGCTTACCCCATCTGGCAGATTATTTAGCTTGTTTTAAAGAAAAACTCACTTCATTTTGAGATATTATTTCTAAAAACAAGACATTATTCTTTACTTGTCTAGAAAATGCTTCTTGATTTAAGGATTTTTAGACATGTGGACTAGGAACAAGATGAAAAATCTAAGTGCATTTTTTGCTGTGTAGTTTTTGCCCAGATTAGCATTTGTATAACCAGCAGTTTTATTACAAATGCAATTAATTTACTATATACTATACCATATAGTAGAAGAGCTGCACAATATATTGTTTCAGCATCGTAATGTGCAAATCGGCAATATTTAGATCTGCAATGCAGTGTTGGTGTGGGTTTCCTCCGGCTGTTTCGGTTTCCCCCACAGTCCAAAGACATGTGCTATAGGTGAATAGGGTAAACTAAATTGGCCATAATGTAAGAATGTATGGGTGTTTCCCAGTACTGGGTTGTGGCTAGAAGGGCATCCGCTGTTTAAAACATATGCTGGAATAGTTGTTGGTTCATTCTGCTGTGGCGACCGCTGATAAATAAGGGACTAAGCCGAAGGAAAATGAATGAACGATTATGTCATGACTTTACTTGGAGGGGCACATTATCATTAAAGAGCCCATATTATGGGTTTTTGAAAATGCCCTTCCATGTAGTGTGTCACACAGCTCTAAGTGAAGTGAAATATCTAGCTAAGGCTTAAATCTGTAAGTGTACAGTGTTTAAAACTATTGATTCATCTATAAAAGAGTCGACTCATAGTGCTTCAAACGAGTCGTCTTGATAACGAGTCATTAGGTGTTTCGCGATGACGCAGCTACGAAACACAAGTAGTTGGGCGCGCAAACCTGGGAGATTTGAAACCTGCGGCCCCGCCCACTAACATAAAAAAAAGACTCACACACACACAGAGACACACACAGACAGACACCGGTCGAATGAAGTCACGCTGTGCAGATGGATATTATGGACAGTCTAATCAAAGATGAAACATCAGCAATATAGCCCAGCCTTGAGCAGTTCTGAGTGCTTCTAAAAACTATATGCTTTCAAAGAAGACTTCTTCAGTTTGTTAAAGGAAGGATCGGTAAAGACTGTCTGAACATGGATCAGTGGATCATGAATCAGTTTCTACCCCCATTTCACAAGTGTAAGTAAGTGCGATTAAAATTATTGCTTCGTTTACTCTATCTTGCAAATTATGTATTTAGTTGTGTTTTGTTACTTGTAACCGCGTGTGCTGTATCAGGTTAACTCTTTATATTCTCATATCGCGTGTAAAGCCACGTTGACAACGCGACGCGTGCCGCTTTGATTACGGATGGTCAGCTGTTTACACGCATGCAACGGTCAAGTTTCAAAATATTTCAGCTCAGGTTCGAGGTGAGGTGTCTAAATTGCACCCAGCAAGCTGAACTAGCGCTCTAGGCGTGTGTGTCGTGTCCTCGGGTAGGAGTAATGTGTCTGTGTGTGTGTGTGTGTGTGTGTGTGTGTCTCCTCGTGTGTGTAACGCACGGGTATTCGCGGATATAACCGCGCCGCGCCCTCTCAATTCAGCCGCTCCTTTATGGACGCGCCGGCCCTGTGTGTGTGTGTGTCTCCTCGTGTGTGTGTAACGCACGGGTATTCGCGTATATAACTGAGCGCCGCGCCCTCTCTATTCAGCCGCTTCTCTATGGACGCGCAGGCCCTGTGTGTGTGTGTGTGTGTGTCTCCTCGTGTGTGTAACGCACGGGTATTCGCGTATATAACTGAGCGCCGCGCCCTCTATTCAGCCGCTTCTCTATGAACGCGCAGGCCCTGTGTGTGTGTGTGTGTGTGTGTCTCCTCGTGTGTGTAACGCACGGGTATTCGCGTATATAACTGAGCGCCGCGCCCTCCCTCTCTATTCAGCCGCTTCTCTATGGACGCGCAGGCCCTGTGTGTGTGTGAAAAGAGCAAGAAGACTGTGACTAGGAGGCTAGGAGATCTCCTCGCCAGTTCTTGGACTTTTTGCTCAATAAAATAGTTAATCGTCAGTATTTTCTAGTCCATCGTCTGTGTTTACATTCACCCACTGGCAGCCAAAATCCACTATGAAGCGTGTGTGCACTGTGACTACTTTTATATTGTAGATTAGCTGCTGGGCATTTCACTCTGTCTCGCGCTGAAGCCTTGTCCGTGTCGACCAATCGCAGCAGGCTGTCATCTGTCCAATCAGCGCAGATTAGTTTCGCGCTGAGGAGGGGGTTGGGAACAAATGAATCGCTGAACGATTCATATGGGAGTCGCTGGGATAATTAGGTAAAAATAAATGCAGATTATAAGACCATCAAAGTGTTGTTTGACCTTGCATGCATATTAGACTGTTGTTGGAGACCCTTACAACCTAAATATGACCCTATTTCATGTATAATATGGGCTCTTTAATTGATAAATGAAGAAAATCTGTGAAGAGGTGTGTGATGCAACCAGATTTTGATTGGTTGAGGATTTTAAAAAGCTCCTGTATTCTGATCTTGACTTCAATTCCAAACTTCTGTCACAGAAAATGATGATAAACTGCTGTGACTTTCCCTTGGTTGGAAACATTTGATCATCCATGTTTTCTGATTATGAGTCTTTCACTGTAAACTGGATTTTTCAGCCACTAAACGGCTCATTTAAGAAAAGAGGAGGGACATGTAAGACCCCCGCTTCTCCAACACCCACACACACACACACACACACACACACGCACACACACACACACACACGCAAGGCTAAATGAAAACAACACATGGCCCTGAAAAACACAAACGTGAAGTATTTCTCTGGCTTGTTTGCAGTCGGTGAGGCACATCTAATCCCTCCACTGATGACTGAGGCTGTTTCCTCTGATTTCACAACTCTGAAGTTTTTATTTTGCCATCTGGGCATTTAAACATGTAAGCCTGCAATTTGAATCGGCCAAATTTCTTAAAGCCTGTCAAGAGTGATGCTCAAGTAACAATTCACCATGAAATAAATTTAGATTAAAGTATTGTAGTTAAGGATTAAATTTAGAACACTTTGCTGTATTGTGATTTTTATTGGTTATTAATATGCAATATTAAAAGCCGTTGATATTAAGAGCTATATATATATATGCTCGGTTCCACATGATCAATTTGTGTTGGGACAACATGAAGGAATTAAGTTAACTTATAGTTTTTACAAAATTAGGTGGCTTAGGTGGAGCCTAAAACAATACGTTGTCCAAAAAACCTCAAGAGTTGTGTAGTTTCAACAAATAGCAGGCATACTTATATATATAAAGTATGCCTATGATTTTTTTTTCTTTTTTAAATATTTCCCAAAAGAAGTTTAACAGGAAATTTTCACAGTGTGTTTGATAATATTTTTTTCTTGTGGAAAAAGTCTTATTTGTTTTATTTTGGCTATAATAAAAGTGTTTTTTAATTTTTTAAAAAACATTTTAGGGTCAAAATTATTAGCCCCTTTTAGCTATACTTTTTTCGATAGTCTACAGAACAAACCATTATCAACAAATCGCTATATAATAACTTGCCTAATTACCCTAACCTGCCTAGTTAACCTAACTAACCTAGTTAAGCCTTTAAATGTCACTTTAAACTGTATAGAAGTGTCTTGAAAATATCTAGTCTAATATTATTTACTGTCATCATGGCAAAGATAAAAATAAATCAGTTATTAGAAATTAAAACTATTATGTTTAGAAACGTGTTGAAGAAATGTTCTCTCCATTAAACAGAAATTGGGGGAAAAAAATTCAGGGGGGCTAATATAAAAATACTTAAATTTCCTTATAATTACAATATAATAACAGTAATTTTGAATAAATAGTTATTTATAACTATTTATTCGAAATTACTGTTATTATATTGCAATTATAAGGAAATTTAAGTATTTTTATTACTTTTATAGCATTTTCTACTAACTATATATATATATATATAAAATGATATTTTTTATTGTTATAAATATTAAACCAGCATACATTGTAATCCAAAAAGATTTGTTATAAGAAATGTATAAGAAATGTATCATTATACTGTATTTATAAAATTACAGTAATATTACCAGACGTCTTTTTCTTTTTAATTTTAGACTATATTATACTAACTTTTTTATAACTTTATATTTAATTATGTTAGAATTTTATAAACTTTATTTTATAAATTCTTTAGCACAATGTTGTGAAAAAATGAGAATTGCAAAGAGCAAATGCAGTAAAACTGTGAAACACACATATTCAAGTGTCTTGTACTCAGATACCTCACTAAATGCAGTGATGTCGAACTTTACTGTAGTTTTCAAATGGCCGTGCAAATAGTATATAGTGCTGTCTTGAGCATTTTCAGCAAGTGTCACCAAAATTGGACTTCTTTTGCATTGGAAAAAATTAACAGAGTAAACTCTCATAATGAACACATGACAAAGCCATTTGACTATCCTGTTTATAAACAATGATGTCAGGACTTTTCATCTTGATGACACTGACACTTTCATTGACATCAATACTTGTTTTTGAAGCATGAGCGTTCCATTTTAAGCAAGTGACACGCTTTTGCAGGTTATCGACTAGGTTTTGCAGTTTGTAATTGTTTTGAGAAATGCATTACCTGTTGTGCACATGTAAATAGTGTTGTGAGAAATGCACCAAAGCCACTGAGAAAAACTAATATTTTTAATTAAATGAATATGACCAAATTTAACCCAAAATTTGAATTTGTCTACAGTAAAAAGTTATTAATTACTTTACTACATTTAATTTGTTTAAATTCATTTACTCACTTTTTTAAAGTAATGTTCAACTTAATTTGTTTATATTCAGCCCAAATAAATTGAGTAAAAATGAAGTAAACCAGTGAATCATTTGTTGTGTGTGTGTTTTAAATACTACATACCCCATCTCTGCCCGAACAGAGCGCTGGAGGTGACAGAATGGAGAGAGGGAGGGATTGAGAAAGGGCGAGCGAGCAGGATTAGATGGGAAAGCTGCTCCCGCTGGCCTGAGGCTGTGGATGGACTGAACGCGCTGAATCCACTTCCTCTCCTGATGCTGGCTTTGAGCTACAGAAAGCTGTGGACATTCCTCCTATTGTCCCGGAGCAGAGGATCCCATGGGCCTCAGGGAAGAGACACACATACAATCGCAACTGCGGTCCTCTGTCAAAACATATAAGTACAATTGCAATTCAGACGTGGAAAGGTGATGGAGTGCAACCTCAATGCTCCAGTAATTAGTGAGATTTACAACAAATTACAGATACTCCAATTACTGTAATTGAGTAGTTTTTCCTGAGGAATTGTACTTTACTATACGTAATTTACTAAATGTGTACTTTTACTTTACTTGAGTACATTTTTAGTACTTTTACTCCACTATTTTCCTTCAGACTGTATTCACTATTGTTTTTTCTTGTCTATGGTGATTGGCTAAGTTGAATCATCAGTCCCATGATTGCGTTACAATATTTGTGTTATGAGGTTAGTAATAGATTGTAAACTCATCTAAAAACTCTCCTGTTTGTATTTATTTAACTTATTTGTAAGCAAATGTGGTAAATAAGCAAATTTGCGCAGGAAGACTACATTTCCCATGATGCTTTACACAAAATCCACCAATCAGAGAGAAAATAAGACCTTTTGTTTTGTATTCTCCCAATAAACTATATAAATCTATCTATCTATCTATCTATCTATCTATCTATCTATCTATCTATCTATCTATCTATCTATCTATCTATCTATCTATCTATCTATCTATCTATCTACCCATCCTTCCATGTATAAATCCGTCCTTCGATCTATCATTCATCCATCCATCCATCCAGCCATCCATCCATCCATCATCCTGCCTGCCTGCCTGCCCGTCAATCCATTCATCCAGCCATCCATCCATCCAGCCTTCCATCTTTCTGTCTATCCATCCATCCATCCATCCATCCATCCATCCATCCATCTATCTATCTATCTATCTATCTATCTATCTATCTATCTATCTATCTATCTATCTATCTATCTACCTATCTATCTTTCTTTCCATGTATCAATCCGTCCATCGGTCTATCATTCATCCATCCATCCGCCTGCCTGTCCATCCATCCATCCACCGATCTATCTATCTATCTATCTATCTATCTATCTATCTATCTATCTATCTATCTATCTATCTATCTATCTATCTATCTATCTATCTATCTGTCTATCTGTCTGTCTGTCTGTCTATCTATCTATCTATCTATCTATCTTTCTTTCCATGTATCAATCCGTCCATCGGTCTATCATTCATCCATCCATCCGCCTGCCCGTCTGTCCATCCATCCATGCATCCATACATCACAACTTTTGTAATGGCAGTGAATGGTGCCCAAGTCTTTGAAGCTCCAAAAAGCACATCACTCCAGCAAAAATGTAATCCACAAGACTTCACTGGTTTCATGAAAAACTTCTCAAGTGAGCAACAGGTTTTGTAAGAACAATATACACAACTTTTTAACAGCAACTGTGTTGAGCATGTGACCACAGTGACCTATTACCTATGAAGGGAATTATCATTTTTGGGTGAACTGTTCCTTTAAACTGTAAAATGTTTGAAAGCTAAAAACACATCCGCTCTAATCTCCGAGGATCTCATTAATGCCACTTTTGGGGAAGTTAAACGCCAAATTAATTTACTCCAACCAGACTGTTTGTCCAGTCCAAACCACATTAATATGTCAAACTAAGAGGAAGTCCCAAAGCAAGACAGGAAGTGTCTGAAAACTCCATGAAACGCGCTCAGATCTGTTCTCCATTACCACTGAAATCAAATAACCTGATGCGCTGTAGAAACAAGCATATATACGCTAAACGATTCAACACACAGTTAAAAATGAGAAAAAAATAGTCAATTTCTCTGAGCACTGATTGAAAAATGGACCGAGGTCTTTCCCATGGCTCACTGTGGTAATGTCTTCTTTATGTCGCACTGCAGTGAATGCATAGTTTCCAGCAAATGTGCCATGCAGCGTCCAAAGTTCAGGCCCTCTGCTGAATGATGGCTCGCTTCAGTGCTTTTTTCAGAAATTCTCTCAAAACTTCATTTTTAGCCTCTCTTGTACTCTACGCAGCTTAATTACATCCCACCAGAGGAAAATAAGTTAAACAGTCGCATTTCAGAAGATTTACATTCCCCAGCAGTGCTATTCTGAAGGGTCAAACCACTTTGTAAGCAGACCAGGTTCTCTCTAATTATTTAAAAATGATAATAAATGTCTACACTCACTGGCCACTTTATTAGGTACACCTTACAATTACCTGGTTGGACCAACGTTTGCCTTCTAAACTGCCTTAATCCTTCCTGGCATAGATTCAACAAGGTACTGGAAATATTCCTCAGAGATTTTGGTCCATATTGACATGATAGCATCATGCAGTTGCTGCAGATTTGTCGGCTGCACATCCATGATGCGAATCTCCCATTCAACCACATCCCAAAGGTGCTCTATTGGATTGAGCTCTGGTGACTTTGGAGGCCATTTGAGTACAGTGAACTCATTGTCATGTTCAAGAAACCAGTCTGAGATGATTCATGCTTTATGACATGGCGTGTTATCCTGCTGGAAATAGCCATCAGAAGATGGGTACACAGTGGTCATAAAGGGATGGACATGGTCAGCAACAATATACCACCACTACCAGCCTGAACTGTTGAAACAAGGCAAGACTATATTGTCCGTAGTGTATGAGGGTGAGTGTGAGTGAGTGTTTGGATGTTTCCCAGAGATGGGTTGTGGCTGGAAGGGCATCCGCTGCGTAAAACGTGCTGGATAAGTTGGCGGTTCATTCTGCTGTGGCGACCCCAGATTAATAAAGGGACTAAGCTGAAAAAAAAATGAATGAATGAATGTTTATCTTGATTTTTCCTGTTGTTTAACATTTTATTTAATGTTTTTCATTCATTCATTCATTTTCCTTTCGTCTTAGTCCCTTTATTAATCTGGGGTCGCCACAGCAGAATGAACCGCCAACTTATCCAGCATATGTTTCATGCAGTGGATGCCCTTCCAGCTGCAACCCAGCACTGGGAAACATCCATACACACTCATTCAAACACATACACTACAGCCCATTTAGCTTACCCAATTCACCTGTACTGCATGTCTTTGGACTGTGGGGTAAACCGGAGCACCCGGAGGAAACCCACGCCTATACGAGGAGAACATGCAAACTTCACGAGGAGAACACGCAAACTCCACACAGAATTGCCAACTGGTCCAGCCAGGGCTCAAACCAGTGACCTTCTTGCTGTGAGGCGATTGTGCTACCCACTGTGCAACCGTGACGCCCAATTAATATTTATATGTAAAATTTATATAGATAATGCTTACATCGCACTAATAATGTGAGAGTATGTGATTGGCGAAGGACAGAAAAGAAGTAAAGTAAATAATTTTATCCATTTCTTAGTGAATATAGTCAATATATTTTGGTCACCTAACAACTTTACAAATAACAAGATAAACATTAAAAATCAAAAGTGTTAAAACAAACCTAAAAAAAACAACTTTTCATATTTTTTATGTTTATGTTGATTTTTCCTGTTGATTAACATTTTATTTAATGTTTTTCCCCAACATATTAAGTTGTGTGTACTAATATTTTGACTATTATATATGCATAAATGAATTATTGAAAAGCATCCCATATGAATTTAAAAGAGATCTGTGAGGTATGCACTCATTAATGCTGAGCAATGTATTAAGAGCTAATTATTATTACCTATTTACTAAAAATAAATTATAAAAGCCATTTTTAAAGCATTTTGAAGCATCAAAAATATACTGTAAGTATTTTTCAAACACTAGATTCTAATTCAAGGCACTAATTCAAGTAATTTCCTATAAAAAGTGTCAATGTTCTATAATTTACCTGGAAAATGCATCTGGTAATTGCTTAAATTTGACATTGGAAAAGATCTAAAAGATGGCACGGTGGCTCAGTGATTTTCAGGTTGCTGGTTCGAGTCCCAGCTTGGCCAGTTGCCATTTCTGTGCTCCGGTTTCCCCCACAGTCCAATGAGGTGAATTGGATGAACTTATTGGCTGTAGTGTATGAGTATGTGTGTGAATGTGAGTGTGTATGGATGTTTCCCGGTACTGGTTTGCAGCTGAGAGTGCATCCGCTGTGTAAAACATTTGCTGGAATGGTTGGCGGTTCATTCCGTTGTGGCGACCTCTGATAAATAACGGACAACACTGTACGGACAACATTTCTTACTTTATCCAAGCCCAGATTTAGGGTTCCTACACCTTTTCCAAAGTCCAATCTAAGCCCTTTCCAGATGCATTTTCCAGGTAAATTATAAAACACTGCCTTACTGAACTTACATGGCTTGGAGAATGTAAACAGTACACATATTGCATGCTGCCTTTTCCTAAACCTGACAACACAGTCACAAATAACCATTAGAAAGTGACACATGCCCTAAAACACATGCTAACATTCCACAACATTCATTTCAATAAGTCACAGCGCAAACAGTGGACAAATTTGCATAACGCCTAATTTAACCCTCATTTAAACTCATTAACAACATTAAAACTGATCCAGAGAGTGATGGCATGTGTGCTGGCTGCTCTTTTTACAGCTTGAGGGCCCTTGTGAGGCCACGGGGCCCCGAACGCTACATTAATTAAAGCGACACCTGTTTGAAACTGTTGACAGGACAATAAGAAAGACCCGGCGAGCAGCACACAAGCAGATTATCAGCAGCTGCTCCTGAATAGAGTCCGCTCGAGCCCTCATCCGTCTCCATTGTGTGCCGCTCTCTGATTGGCTCTGTTGCTGCTAATGGAGTTTATAGTGGTTTAATTGAGTGGAGTAAATACACCCATGCACATCAATGGAGCGGCAGGCAGATGCTGGCGGAGATAATAAGGAACGGTCTATTCTCAAGTATTCAAAACTCATTCAAGACTCCATTATCCCTTTCAGGAGGGCGGAGAGGCGCAGCACAGATGGCAGGGGCGAGTGAGGAGAGCTTTCTTGGCTGCTTTATTTCAAGCAAATGCGGCGAAAAGTGATGGGCTCTTTATTGACTATTCATTGATGCCAAACACAGGTCTCTAGTGCTGAATGACTGACCAGTGGAGGACAGAGAGAAGAAGAGAAATGAACACAGCAAACATGAATGAACCTGCTGGCCAGTTTATGCTGGTCAGTGCTGGTTTGGTCAATATCTAGTCTCTCTCTCTCTCTCTCTCTCTATCTATCTATCTATCTATCTATCTATCTATCTATCTTCTCAACTACAGTAGCAGTACTTGATTACTTTAATTACACTAAAATACCGCAGTTTACTAATATGTAGTAAGTTACTGTAAAAGTCTATCCAGTTAGATCCAAAATCTACTTACCCACCTTAATAATCACCCAATTAAACTAGCTACCAACTACAGTCAATACAACCCACCAGTCAATTCTCCAACCAATCTATCCTTCCATCCATTTATCCTTTCATCCACACATGCGTCCGTCCGTCCATCCACCTTCCCATCCTTCCACCCATCCATCCATCCATCTATCCATCCATCCATTTCATTCATTATTCCATTCATCCAACCATCTATATATCCAACAATCCTTCCGTCCATCTATCCATCCATCCATCTATCTATCCATTGAACCATCCATCCTTCCATCATAAATCAATCCATCCATCTTCCCATCCTTCCATCCATCATCACTCTATCACCCATCCATCCACCCATCCATCCATACATCCATTCTTCCGTCTATCCATCCATCCATACATTTATCCTCTATCCATCATCTATCATCCATTTATCTACCCATATATACATCCATTCATTCATCCATCTATCCTCCCATCGTAAATCAATACATGATCTTTCCATCATCCATCCATCCATTTTCTCATCCATCAATCCATCATCCATTTATCTACCCATATATCCATCCACCCATCCTTTCATTCACCTATAAATCCATCCATCCTTCGGCCTATCCATCAAACTTCCATCCATCTACCCATAATTCCATCCATCCATCCTTCCATCATCCTCCATTCACCCATCTATTTATCATCCATCAATCTACCCATCTATCCATCATCCATATATCCGTTCATACATTCAACCTTCCATCCACCCATAAATCCATCCATCCATCTTTCCATCATCCATTCACTAATCCACCCACCCATCCATCTAACTTCAGAACCATCTTTATATACAGAAAAGAACTGAAATTCTGAAAAAAGACAGTGCTATCATCCATTAATCAATCCATTCATCCATCATCTATTATCCATATATCCACCCATATATCTATTGATCCATCCACCCATCTATCCTGCTGTCTATCCATCCATCCATCCATCCACCCATCCATTTATCATCTATGATAAATCTATCCATCATCCATGTATCCACCCATATATCCATCCATCCATCTTTTCATCATCAATCCGTCCAACCTTCCATCCATCCACCCATAAATCCATCCATCCATCTTTCCATCATCCATCCACTAATCCACCCACCCATCCATCCATCCATCCAACTTCAGAACCATCTTTATATACAAAAAAGAACTGAAATTCTGAAAAGAAAGAGACAGTGTTATCATCCATTAATCAATCCATTAATCCATCATCCATCATCTATTACCCATATATCCACCCATATATCTATTGATACATCCATCCATCCGTTCATTCATCCATCTATATTTCATCATCCATCCATAAATCCACCCATCCATCCAATCGATATGTCTTCAGAACCCCCTTTAGATACAAAAAACGAACTGAAATTCTGAAAAGGAAAAAGTCAGTGAAATGCCTTTAACTGAACCTCCTGGCAGAACATGCAATAATAAATATATGAGATAATAACAATGGATGATATGAGAAAAAGAAGCATCAAACTTCACTGAAAGCCCCCCCAAAACCCACCTGTGGTGTGCCGTCTGTTCCCCTCACTCGCAGCCAAATGAACAATACGCAAAAAAACTACAATACCCTCCACCCAAAAAACTGTTACCACCCTTTCCTTCTCCACAACACACATAGAGCCCTGAGAAAGCCCACGCACAATACAAGGGGCAGGAACTGAGCAGCTATGAATACAGAGCCCTCCATTATCACAGCATGTGTTCAGTCCAAACGCTGCAGTTCCCAGGCATCAGACGTATTATTCAGCTCAATGAATGCCAACTCCATGGAGAAAGAGAAAGAGAGAGGCTGTGAATGAGGGAGAGTTAGCACCGCTAATTCATGCTTTATCTCCATAAGCGGCATTTCATTGTAATAGACTTCTAATTGACTTTGGCCAATCTGCTCACTGGAGGAGCTGAAAGCGATCTTGGGGGTTTCGGGGTCGAATGCGTGTGCATGTCGTTTACTGCAAAACAAGCTGACAATCAGACAGCATTACTGGAGAGAATAGAAGTGTACGCTGAGATATAGTCGGAGAAAAAGTCAAAACAGTCAAAGTCTAAATTATTAGCCCTCCTGTGATTTTTCTTTTTAAAATATTTTCCAAATGATGTTTAACAGAGCAAGGAAATTTTCACAGTATGTCTGATAATATTTTTTCTTCTGGAGAAAGTCTTATTTGTTTTATTTTGGCTAAAACAAAAGCAGTTTAGAATTTTTTAAGAAACATTTATGGTCAATATTATTATCCCCATTAAGCGATATCCTTTTTTTGATTGTCTACAGAACAAATTTGCAAATAAAAATTTAAAAGTCTGTAAAAAAGTGTACATCATTTATTTTTTTTTTTTTGCAATTTAAAATTATTTTATACTTTTTAAACCTTGTGCACTGTTCAAATTGACTACCCCTTTGCTATATTCGGGATGAAAACATCCACTGAAATAAACTGCTGTAAAAATGCATCAGATAATTTTTTTTTTCACATTTTTTTGAAGAAATCTGGTAATCTACCTCAATCCTGATCAAAACTACTAAATGTTTTTAAAAATTACAGGATTTTAACTCTTTAATTGTCAAATTCACAAATGATGTCAGTGATTTGGTGAAAAAAACACACAAAATGACGTATTTTCAACATCAAAAGTAATAGTGGACTGGATTTTTTTAACCTTTCATCACAGTCTTGGAAATGTGAATGATTAGTAACAACATTGGCTTTGATCAATTGTTAGATTTTCATTTTTTCTCCCTAATTTACTGTTGGTGGCTGTTTTTGCTCCATTGACTTCCATTATAACCACATTTGATGGTGCATAAATACACACTCTTTGTTTTTGTTTACTCCATGTTGATCTGAGAGCTGAAATGCATATTTTGATTTTCTCAGACACATCAAGGTAAGTGCACAAAGGTCACTCTCACAGACACACATATACAAACTTTAATTGGCTGTTTTACTCCATATAAAATCTTTTTTTTTTTTTGCACAGGCCTATCTAAAGGGTTAATTGTGCCAACTAATGATCAACATTAAAAATTACTAATTTTATCTCTTCCCAACAGGGAAAACCACCAAAAATCAAAAATGCATGATTACATGGTGCCATGTTTTGCAATCAAAAAATGTGGTTATAATGGAAGTCAATGGGGCAAATACAGCCACCAACAGTAAATTAGGGAGAAAAAGTGAAAATCAATCAAAAACAATGCATGTTACTAATCGTCCGCATGTCCAAAACTGTGATAAATCATCAAAATATTTGCGTGTGTTTTTCACCAAATCAGTCACATCATTTATGAATTTGGCAATTAAAGAGTTAAAATCCTGTCATTTTCAAAAAATTTAGTAGTTTTGATCAGGATTGTGGTTGATTAACAGATTTATGCAAAGAAATTTGAAAAAAAAAAATGATCTGATGCAGTTTTCCAGCAGTTTAATTCAGTGGATGTTTTCATCCCGAATATAACAAAAGGGTAGTAAATTTGCCCAGAGTATATCGTTGAGGTTTTTTTTTTAAATCGAAGCATTTTCTCAAAATATGTGTCAAAATAAGGTTTGTCACCAAAAGTCATTCTGCTAGCTGAAACATAAATAACAAAATGTTATTAAGACTCCAAAAAATCACCACAGAGTGAATGAAAAGATCTTCAACAGCACATAGGGGTTAATGATCAAATATTAGTGGAAAACTTCAAATCGTCGGGCTAAATGACCAATTCTTCCACATTTTTCTGGTTATTACTGTGTTTTGCAGGATGTTTTACACTGCAAAAGTGATTAGTTACATTTTTGCATTTATGCACTTTTATTTACTGACTTTTTAAGTAAAGTCAACTAATTGATTTTTACAGCACTGTTAGGGATTTTTGTTGATTAGACAGCTTTTAACTTTAATATAAATTGTATTTTTACTGTATGAGCTGTATTATTGTTGCATTGTTGTTGGGAAAAATCATTTTGGTGCCATTGAAAAAGTGTTTTTAATTTGCTGTCAATCGAAATACAGTAAAAACAAATAAATGAGCGTAAGCCAATTATAAAAAATACATTAATTCATTCACTCACTTTATTTTCAGCTTAGTCCCTTTATTAATCTGCGGTTGTCACAGCGGAATGAACCGCCAACTAATCCAGCATATGTTTTATGCAGCGGATGCCCTTCCAGCCACAACCCAGTACTGGGAAACACCCATAAACTCTCACACACACACATACACTATGGCCAATTTAGTTTATTCAATTCACCTATAGCGCATGTGTTTGGACTGTGTGGGAAACCGGAGTACCCGGAGGAAACCCACGCCAACATGGGGAGAACATGCAAACTCCACACAGAAAGGCCAACTGACCCAGCCGGAACTCGAACCAGCAACCTTCTTACTGTGAGGTGATCATGCTACCAACTGAGCCACTGTGTCGCCCGAAAGTATTCAGATCCCCTTAAATTTTTTATTTCAATGGCCCAGCCAGAGCCCTGACTTAAACCCAATTGAGCATCTCTGGAGAGATCTAAGAATTGCTGTTCACCAACATTTACCAGTCAACCTGACAGAACTAGAGAGGATCTGCAAGGAGAAATGGCAGATGATCCCCAAATTCAGCTGTGAAAAACTTGTTGCATCTTTTCCAAAAAGACTCATGGCTGTATTAGATCAAAAGGTGCTTCTACTAAATAATACTTAGGCCCATGTGATATTTCAGTCTTTCTTCTCTCATAAATCTGCAGAAATGTCAACAATTCTGTGTTTTTCTGTCATTATGGGGTGCATTAATGTGGAAAAAAAAGAACTTAAATGATTTTAGCAAATGGTTGCAATGAGTGAAATATTTAAGGGGGTCTGAATATTTTCCTACCCACTGTGTGTACATACTGTATATATATATATATATATATATATATATATATATATATATATATATATATATATATATATATATATATATATTGTATAAACACTCACAATAATACATATTTAATCTCAAACTTTACGAAAAACTAAAATGTTTGTCTCCAGCTTTGAATGGCTCCATGAATTCAGAACAAAACACAGGACAGACTCTACTCGAACACCATTTTTTACCATAACTATACAGTAGATGGGCAAACAATGGTCATTTCCTGGGTTTAAAAACCTCGAAATGGCCTTTAAATGGCCTGAGAGATACAAATCAATGGGCCAGACAATAAAAGTGCTGCTTGTTTTATGGAGGCTTCCATTATGTCGGTGCCTGCCGGTGTCTAACTGAGGCCCGTTACCCATCATCCCCCGCTCTATAGTGTAATTAGTAAATGATTACGTAAAGCATCCGTGCAGCGGTGCATTCCTGCTGCTGTTTTTGCTGTTAAGCTGCAGTCAAGCTGCTTTCAGGGTCAATGTTCAGTCAGAGGTTTGCTGGCCGTGGGATTCCAGCCATGCCACCAGATTTTTGTTATTTTATCACTAATTCTTCGTAGGCTGTGAATTTCGCACACTTTGACCTCCATGTTTGAGGTTGAAGATGCATGGATGAAAATTCTTCATGTGTTTTTATTTATCGTTAATTAGAGGAACAATACGCACGGTAAATGAAATAGGTTGACTTTACTTATAAAAAGAGAGCAAATTCATCGACTTAAAATGATTAAATAAACAAACTATGTGCACAATTATAAAAGTAAGGTCAATGGGTTTTTTCTTTGGACTGGAGGGGAAACTGGAGCACCCGGAGGAAACCCACGCCAACACGAGGAGAACATACTAACTCCACACAGAAATGCCTGACCCAGCAAGGACTCAAACCAGCTATCTTCTTGCTGTGAGGCGACAGTGCTAACCACAGAGCGACCGTGCCATCTCCATAAAACTATTCATCAACACCCATTCTTGTCTTAGAAATAATTTTGAGAAACTTTTTTGATCCACTTCAAATGTTGACTACAATATACAGTTGAAGGCAAAATGATTAGCCCTCCTGTAAAATAGTTTTTTCTTTTAAAAATTTACCCAAGTGCTGTTTAACAGAGAAGTTTTTTAACATAATAGTTTTAGCTCATTTCTAACTCATTTGCCATGATCACAGTACATGATGTTTTACTAGTTACATAGTAACTAGTAGCGCATTGAATGAAAGGATTTCTTTACAGAGCTAATAATATTGACCATAGGAGTTTTACTTTTTTCTTATATTCATTTTATTCAGCCAAACTAAAAGAAATAAGACTTTCTCCAGAGAAAAAAAATATATATTATAGGAAATAAATATCTGAAAAAGAATACAAATTTCACAAGAGTGCTAATAATTTTGCCTTCATATACATATATAGGGGGAAAATCCACATATTTTACATACAGTAGTTTCCCAATATAAAAGTAGACTGTTTTATATAAACCTAACGTCATTTTACTGTAAATATAATATATAATATAATGTTTAATATAAAAAAATACAAGTTAACAGAAAACTTAACTTAAAAATTAGTTTAGGATTAAAAGCATTTCTAACATTAAATTTTTGTAAACATATTTTTTCTTACAATATTAGAATTTATTTATGTACATGTTTATCATGGTGACACGGTGAGCTCAGTGGTTAGCATTGTTGCCTCACAGCAAGAAGGTTGCTGGTTCGAGTCCCGGCTGGGCCAGTTGGCATTTCTGTGTGGAGTTTGCATGTTCTCCCTGTGTTGGCGTGGGTTTCTTCCGGGTGCTATTGTTTCCCCCACAGTCCAAACACATGCGCTAGGTGAAATGAATAAACTAAATTGGCCGTATGAGTGTGAATGAGTGTCTATGGATGTTTCCCAGTGATGGGTTGCAGCTGGAATGGCATCCACTGTGTAAAACATATGCTGGATAAGTTGGCGGTTCATTCCGCTGCGGCGACACTTGATGAAAAAGGGACTAAGCGGAAAGAAAATTAATGAACATGTTTATCTTATAACTATACAATCTAAGTAAAAGCACATTTGATATAAAAACAAAGTGATTTAGATTAATATAAAATAGACAATACACATATCATTTTTTAAATTAGTCAAAAAATATTTAAAAAAATTATATTTACAATTATTTTAAAAATAACAATTATTATAACCAAAAACTGTTATAATAAACTAAGAAAAAGAATACAATTACGTCTATCTATCTATCTATCTATCTATCTATCTATCTATCTATCTATCTATCTATCTATCTATCTATCTATCTATCTATCTATCTATCTATCTATCTATCTATCTCAGTGGTTCCCAAAGTGGGGGTCAGGTCCCCCCAAGGGGTCCTGGAACAGTGAGAATAAATTAATTTTATTAAACTATTAACCTACAGAATATAAAAATAGTAGTTGATAATTACATAAACAAAACAACCTTTTGATTTTTTAAAATTGCATTGTGACCCCTGGGGTGATTACATTATGTTAAAGACACAGTCATAACATCATGTGCAGATTGGTTCTATGGCACCAGGTTAAACTTTCTGACACCTTTACGGCACTCACATACATAAACAAATTAAACTAAAAATATACTTGGGCCTATTGGTGTGTATGCGACGTTGTGTGCAGGTTTTGTATGTTTATAACCACCTCAGAGGATATTGGGGGTCTCAAAATGGAAAGCTCATTCCTCAAAAGCAAGTATTGATGTCAATGAAAGTGTCAGTGTCATCAAGATGAAAAGTCTTGACATCATTGTTTATGAACAAGAAATGTCAGATTTTGATGACACTTCCTGAAAATGCTCAAGACAGCACTATATACTATTTGCACAGCCATTTAAAAACTACAGTAAAGTTCGACATCACTGCATTTAGTGAGGTATCTGAGTACAAGACACTGAATATGTGTGTTTCACATTTTTACTGCATTTGCTCTTTGCAATTCTAATTTATTCATAGCATTTTGCAAAAGAATAAATACAGCCTTATTTACAACAAACATAAACTTCCTTTGGGTAGAGCTGTGCACATCTAAACAATGTTGCAGTACATATTGGAACTGAACCTACAACATTCAAAGGTCTGTAAATTCATCAAATTGTTCAGTTTAGAAGACATTTTCAGGAAAAAAAGTTTTTTTATCAAATTTGCTTGACAGATTTTGACAACTAGTTCAACATTTTTGTATGTAATGACTCAAGTAATGAAATGAGGACTATTAGTTTAATTTGGAGTGACTATTCAGCATTCACAAGTTTAGTTAATTTTTACTGACATGACATTAGCGAATGATAATGTTATAAAACAGCAGAGAGTTGTATGAAAGCAATTAACACGTCCAAAACATTTGCAATTTGTTGGAAGGAATGAGAAACTGCTACTATGATGTGCACAAATGACTAATTGTTTGAGAAATGCATGAACTGTTGTGCAAACGTAAATAGTGTTGTGAGAAATGCACCAAAACCACTTTATTGCATTGTAAAAAATGAACAACAGAGTAAACTGTCATAATGAAAACATGACAAAGCCATTTGACTATCTTGTCAATAAGCAATGGTGGCAGGACTTTTCATCTTGATGACACTGACACTTTCATTGACATCAGTACTTGTTTTTTAGGAATGAGCACTCCATTTTGAGCAAGTGACACGCTTTTGCAGGTTATCAACTAGGTTTTGCTGTTTGTACTGTTTTGAGAAATGCATTAGCATTAGCTGTAATCCAATACCTTGCATCCAAGTGCCACCTGCTGGTGGTGTTCATTCGCTCTGTGAGCGTCAAGTTGTTCAAATATATATATATATATATATATATATATATATATATATATATATATATATATATATATATATATATATATATATATATATATATATATATATATATATATATATATATATATATATATATATACTACGTTAAGTTTTTTGGTTGGCTTAAGTATTTGCACTTAACATACGTTTGAGGCTCTAACCCTAACCCTAAGCAGATATTAGCATTAGATAAATATTTTGTATATAATTCTTAAACTGGCAACCAGCTTAAATATATGTTTGATTAAATGTAAACGCGAAAGAATAAACAACTAAATACAGTATATACTTCAATCTTCAAGACGAATTTTCTTGTTTTTTTTCCAATGCTTCTACTACCCCTAATAATAACAATGCTAATGCTAATAACAACGCAATTTATTAATACGTTTTTTATCATCTGTTATATTATCATCGATTTATTTTTTATTATTTATTTGCGAAGGTCTCCTTTTGTACGGCGCATGCGCAGTCGGTCAGGCGGATCCTCCGATCATGGAGGATGTTGATGTGTAAACCAGCTGCAAACTTTCCTCACTCAAACACTAAAGCCGCTGCATTAATCAACCTCCGGTAATTACGACCAACTAACTGTTACTAATTGTTTAGCGCAGGCGTGTCACAATTGTATTTTATTGCTATGTTTTTTTAGCCTTTTCTTTGGAGGTTTGTGAGCCCGTTGGCTGTTTTTGTTTATTTCCTGTTGCTTGCATATGAATCTGAACTCCATCCGTAAGCTTGTATACCACATTTTATACCATATCTACCTAAATGCATGCGTTTATAGCTTTAGTATTAATTTATAAACAATATTTGTTACTGTTCTTTGTGTATTTAAATGAGGATAGCTCCTTTTGGTTAGCTGTGATTGCTACCTCTGTTTATAAGTCCTGAAGTGAATCCGAATTCACTTGGTTTCTAATGTAAACTGCTTTATTTAGTGCATGTTAAATGTAGTTTACGTTACTTATGAGAATATATTGAACTCATATATTAAAATAAAAACAAAAGGTTAAGTGGATGCTAGTGATGACATTAAATACAGACGTTGTAATATAAATCCATGCTATTAAAGCAATAGTTTACACAAATATGATGGTTTACTCACTATTTACTCTCCCTCAAGTGCTTCCAAACCTTTACTAGTCACGTTATTCGGTTGAACACTAAAGTAGATATTTTGAAGATGGCTGACCATTGACTTCCATAGTAGGAAAACAAATACTATGCAGGTCAATGGTTACAGGTTTTCAACATTTTTCAAAATATCTTATTTGGTGTTAGACAGAAGAAACTCATAAAGGTTTATAACAAGTATGGGGTGAGTAAATGATAGAATTTTCCATTTTTGGTGAACTATCCCATTAAATAAGTGTAAATGTTTAAAAGTAAGTATTCATACTCATCCAATTTCTCTTTGTCATTCAGAATACCTAAATTGATTGATAGTCTTTTTTTTACCGCCTGTTTGTCCAGGTTGCCAGATCCTCTGCCATGAAATCCTCCTTATGACTTGACATGTGTTGGTAAAATGGCCGCTGAGCTGTTCCCTACTAAAAAACTGCCCACTGTCAGTGCCAGCGCCGTCCAGCAGTTCCAGCAGCAGAACGTCAGCAACAACAACACCATTCAGGGATGTAACTGGCAAGGCTTGTATCCCACGATCAGAGAAAGGTGATTCACCCCTTATGCAAAATATAAAACATTAAAAAAAAAGTCTTAGGGTGCATTAGAAATCGCCTACTACTCAGTAGGTACTGCATTTGAATTTGAATGTACTACTCAGCTGTTAGAATAGTACATTCTAAACATTATGAATGTGAGTAGTATGAATGGAACTCGGACATACTACATCTGCCATTTTGTCATCACGTAACCTACGCGCGTGAGTTGTGTTGTTCCCTCCCATTCATGAATTCTCTTGCAGTGCATCTCGGCATAGTGTAGCGCCCATGCTATGCGCACTTCAGAATCTCCCCGGAAGTTGTAGGTCGTCCGGGTACTTCTCGCATAGAATTTTTTAAATACTGTGAATTCGGACATACTACTCGGCTCGCATACTGTTTTTATCGAACTATATAGTATGCAATTATGTAATTTCAGCTTTAGCTTTCTAAGTTTTTTTTTTTTTTTTGTTTGTTTTTTTTAATTAGTTTTATTTTCTGGAGCTATATTCTTCATATTTAAAGTTTTTTTTCTTCGATATTTTATATTTGGTCTTTTTTCTTTAGCTATAACTTCTATTTCTATATCTAAAATTGCCCAATTTTATTTTTATATTTATTATTATATTTTATTATTATTTGTTATTATATTTTCTTATTATACTCCATAATTTAGATTCTTATTGATAGTACTTTTGTTTTTTTACATAGACTTTAAAAGATATTGACGTAGTATCCGTGACGTCACCCATAGGTTTCTGAAGAAAGCAAAAGAAGCTACAAGTTGGTGTGGCCATTTTGTTCGCGCGTCATCGCACCCACCACAGGATATCAAACAAGGGCAAAGAGGTGGAGCGTGAGCGGAGCTACAGATGCCTGCTAGCATTTTGCTTAGACAGGCTTTTCTTTAGGAGAAACGCTTAGTACTTCATTACCTGCAACTTGTTTGTGTTCTGATCACATGTGCTTGGCTGTACACTACATCAATAAAGTGTTTAGTCTTTTAAAAACACTGTTGTGGTACATTGAGCCACTAAACATTGTTATTATGACGTTTTTCTACAGGAGGAAAACGCAAATTACTTACAAATGCTAAAAATATAGTCTGCGTTAGTAAATGCAAGGCTATAGATGAAATCCAGGCATAACAATGTGAAAAACGTTTCAGATGGCTGTTCTAGAGCCTACAGCTAATCAATCTGTCAGATTCTGGAGTGCATCAAGTTCTAAAGAAAAATATAAATGATCTTAAATAAAACAAATACATTTATAGAGAGGGTATATAAGTATATATTTTCACTCACCTGGGAAATGGAGGCCACGTGAATGGTTTGAGCACACATGCATGACAAATCACCTGATAATTGTAACAAATAATTCCAAAAAGCAACTGACTGTGTAAAGCCACATAAAACAAAAAAAAAATACAATGTTTATGCCGAGTTCAGCAGCTAATCAGCTGGAATCAGCTGAGGTGAAGTGATGGCGACGAGCGAGACCAAGCTGTCACTCAAGAGGCCACGCCCTTAATTATGCAGTCTTAATATAAAGGAAACGGATGAGTTCGGATGAGAAAAATTCACTCCCTCACAGTTTACATGAAGGGTAATATTAGCTATATGAACCAAAATCGTTAATTGTACCATGCTGTAAACACCTTTTTTTTTTCTGCGGTAAAGTTTAACAGTGGCCATTTTAACAGTGAATAGAAATGTGCTCTTATGGAGCCAGGACTAGCCGAATTTCACTGAATTGCGGTTTCAGTTACTTCCGTACTTGCTTCATGAGGGAGTAGGGGGTTGCCGCTTGGTTTTTTTTAAGGCCATGGACAGTTGTATAAGTATGTCACTGCATATTGTACTTTCTATGTTTATGTGTGCTATTGTACACATATAGTTTGAGTTTTTAATTAAATTATTATGAGGTATTTAGCAAAGTGTTTAATATATGATTAAAACAATTCTTATGCTGTAAATCATATCTAATTTATGTATTTATTTATTGGTAATTCTTGTATTTGTTTGTACATTGTATTTATTTTTAATTAATTGTTTTTGCCATTAAAATAGCCATTGTTGCTGACATGGCATTAGATAAAAATTAAAAAAATATATATGCTTTTATGCCTATATTTACAGTAGTTGCTCCAAAATAGTGTTTTCATTTAATTCATTTGTCCTTCAGAAACTCAGTCATGTTCAACAACGAGCTGATGGCCGATATTCATTTTGTGGTGGGACCTCCAGGAGGAACCCAGAAAGTGCCAGGACACAAGGTACAAAATGACCAGCATTGAGCTATCCCACATGGGGAAAAAAATACTGTAGTAATTTATAGTGAATACTGTTGTGTTTTTGAACTATACTATGGTAAAGAGTATTATACTGTATGTATTATAGTATTTAAATGGTTATTTTTAATGAATGCCACAGTATATGTGTGTATATACTCACCGTGTAGTTGTAGAAACTACAGTATTGGGTAATTTGTTTATATTACTATAGTTTAGGGCTGCATGATATTGGGAAAGTCTGACATTGCAATATTTTGTATTTCTTCTGTATACAGCTTTATTTGGAAAGAATTATTTATTTTAGATCGATTGGGGTGATTTGTAGGGGATTGGATCTCGAATTATAACAAATAACTTGCAAGCATTGATGTGTAAAATATTGCAAAGATTAAAGTGAATTGGAGAGTCTAACAGTATTCAGGTACAGATACTGAACAATCAACACTACATAGTCTTTAATGTATATAATGTAATTTTTATTAAAATTACAAACACTATAATTTCTTGTGGCCGGATGTTTTAAACTCTCAAATGTTCATTTACTCACTATTTACTCACTTGTTTCAAACATTTGAGTTATTAATATATCATCTTTTTGTGTTTAACATAAAAAAGAAATGTGTAAACGTTTGAAAATAGTGAGTAAAGTAAAATTTTTGGGTGAAGTACCATTTTTACTCCATTATAATTCAACTCTGTATTGATTATAATCAACTATAATCCCAACTCAACATTGCAGGTCCTGCGATGTGACTATTGCGGATGCACACATTGCGATATCGATGCTTAAAGGATATATTGTGCAATTACAAGAGCAGATTTGTTCAAATACTTGCATGTTAATAACATGGTTCAAAAAACACTGTACTATTACAGAATCACCAAGTTACAGAATAATGAATTTCATGAACCTGTTATGTGATCATTTACGTTGTTGCATTTTTTAGCTTTTATCTCACGAGTGACTTTGCTTTGGCTTGGCTTTGCATTTAAGCGATAATTTTTCTTTTTTTTAAAACATATTGATCCCTTGGGAACCAAACCAACGAGTTTGTTGTTACTGTTGTAATGCTCTATTTTTCAAAGCTATGAAAGGGGAAGTAATCAAAATAAAAAAAAGAAATGTATTCTGTATTTAATAAGATTCACTCAAAGTGTTAAAACGTATGAATAAATATAACAGTAAATGACTGATGCTTGTAATCTCTTGTGCTCTGGCAGTATGTCCTGGCTGTGGGTAGCTCAGTTTTTCATGCCATGTTTTATGGAGAACTGGCTGAAGATAAAGATGAGATCCGGATCCCTGATGTGGAGCCAGCCTCATTCCTCGCCATGCTGAAGTATGACTACATAGACACTAGCTAATAAACGTGAATTAAAAGACATAAATCTTTCTGTCTGTCATCATCCATCCATTCATCTATCCATCTATCTATCGTTAAACAGTTGAATTAAATGTATATAAAAACTAAAGCGGTGTTAATTGGACGTCAATATTTCTCTCAATTAAAATAAAATAATTTGTCTCAGAAATATTTTTAAAATTTTACTTAAAACTGAAACTTTTTAAAACTGAAAATTTTCTAATAAAATAAACACATTTTAATACGTAGATCAATGAAATTTTCTATTATTAGTTTTTTTTATAATCAAAACACAATTTTTTATAACTAATAGAAATGTTATAAAAAAATCATAATTACAAATTTCTAATAAAATGACAAACACATTTTAAATTTAATACATCTTCCAATTCAAATTTGTCTCAAATTAACATAACTTTAGTTTACCGTTTGTTTTTGTTTTTTTTTTTGCTTCAAATATAGCAGCATTCAACAGTATATGTTTATTGATTGAACATTTTCCCTCTATTTTCAGGTACATCTACTGTGACGAGATCGACCTGTGTGCAGACACTGTACTCGCCACACTGTACGCTGCCAAAAAATACATCGTCCCCCATTTAGCCCGCGCTTGCGTCAACTTTCTAGAGACCAGCCTGAGCGCCAGAAACGCCTGCGTTCTGCTGTCCCAGAGCTGCCTGTTCGAGGAGCCCGACCTGACGCAGCGCTGCTGGGAGGTAATCGACGCGCAGGCTGAACTCGCGCTCCGCTCTGAAGGATTCTGCGACATCGACACTCAAACATTAGAAAGCATCCTGCGGCGTGAAACGCTCAACGCTAAAGAGATGGTGGTTTTCGAAGCGACGTTGAGCTGGGCTGAAGCCGAATGCCACCGACAGGAACTCCAACCCACAATCGAAAACAAGCGACTTGTTTTGGGAAAGGCTATTTATCTAATACGAATCCCTGCGATGGCGCTTGATGATTTCGCTAACGGTGTCGCGCAATCAGGGGTGCTAACGCTCAATGAAACCAATGATATTTTCTTATGGTACACAGCAGCCAAAAAACCCGAGCTTAAGTTTGTGTGCAAACCGCGGAAAGGTTTAACGCCGCAAAAGTGCCATCGTTTTCAATCGTGTGCGTATCGTAGCAATCAATGGCGCTACCGCGGACGTTGCGATAGCATACAGTTCGCCGTAGACAAACGCGTGTTTATTGCTGGATTTGGCTTGTACGGCTCTAGCTGCGGTTCAGCAGAGTACCAGGCCAAGATTGAATTGAAGCGGCAGGGAGTCACGCTCGGCATCGCCATCATCAAATATTTCTCCGACGGCTCCAGCAACACATTCCCGGTGTTCTTCGAGTATCCGGTGCAGATCGAGCCGGATACTTTCTACACGGCCAGCGTCATTCTGGACGGCAACGAGTTGAGTTATTTTGGCCAGGAGGGCATGACAGAGGTGCAGTGTGGTAAGGTGACCTTCCAGTTCCAGTGTTCGTCCGACAGCACCAACGGGACGGGTGTGCAGGGTGGCCAGATCCCCGAACTCATATTTTACGCCTGAGAGAGAGCGAGAGTCTGCTATAGGATTAATCAGAAACAAAAGGTTTCTGTTCCTTAATGAAGTGCTGCTCTTATTTTGCACAAAGGCTGCAAAAAGAATTGTAGAGATTACTGACAATCTATATATAGACTGTGTTAGAAGTAGGGTTGTCAAAAGTATCGAATTTGGTAATAACATTTTAAAAACGTCCACTTCCTGCTAGCATTTGAGCACATACTTTAACGTTGGCTGATTGGCCATTGTATTCACATGCTAAACAGAAATGACTGTGACTGGCTGTGAAGTTAATCAGTTCATCACTGTTTACCGAGTGCTAACGTTTCTAAAATTTTTGTACCGATTGGTACCGAACTCGATACTTTTGACAACCCTGGTTAAAATTGTTAGAAGCACAAAGGAAAAGGGGAAAGTTTGGTCATTTTACTCAACCTCATTTAGTTATAAACATTTTCTTTATTTATTTTTTTGTTTTTTTTCATGCAGGTCAGTTGAATTTCTGAAAAAAATTTAGCTTAATAAATTAAAGGGATAGTTCACCCAAAATTTAAATTCTGTCATTGAGTTTCGTTTTTCTGTTGAACACAAAAGATGATGTTTTAAAAATTGTTTAACCTTTTGAATTAAATACTATGTAGCCATACCATTTTTTTTCCTACTATGGAAGTCAGTGGTTACCAGTTTCTAACATTCTTCAAAACATCTACTTTCTAGAGCTAGGCTGATAAATTTAATCGCCATTCAATATAATATTATGTCAATAACTATGATAAGCTCTGGACTGTTTTACTCCATATTGATCTAAGAGCCAATCACACAGCAGAAATGTGCAACAATGAGAATCTAAAAGTGTGTTGATGTTTGACATGTACCGAATTTTCGGCCACCAAAAATGTATTGGTCGAAAATATGTTATGTCATTTAATGGACTCTCTAATTTTTCTGGCTTCAGTCACTATTGGGATACTCTTTTAAATCTTGAAGCATTAACAACTTGTATCGAAATATATATCGTGATCGTTTAATATGGAAAATAGTTATTAAGATTGCATTCTTTCCATATCTAACAGCCCTACTTCTTTCTAGGGTTGCTCAGTTTAACGGTACTATGGTAGTGCCGTGATACTATGGCTCCAAAATACTGACGGTGCCATTGTAGTTTGTAAATAGTAGTATAATCATTAACGGTCTATCTACAATACATAATGTTGCATGTGGAAAAGTAACTAACATGCCCACCCGTTTGTTCAACAATAGACCATTTTATTTGAATAGTCTGTGGAGCCCTTTAAGGTTGCAAACTGTAGAATTCATGCATTTTACATATGCGTAAAGTGCACGTTTTCTGACACTTCAGATCGAATCTGAATCAGTTCATTTCTGCTCCTGTCAATATGATTTACCAGCTACAACAACTGCGACAATCTCTTTAAAAGAGCAACTCACAAAGTTAATTTTTTAATTACTTAGCTGACAATAGATACTGGAAACATTAAAACTGAATTTTTGACCACTCCATAAAGCCTAATTTAGTTGCATAAATGCTGATTTTATTATTAATGCAAATTTCATTTGGTAAAATTTGTGTTTTTATTTTAATGTATTTTTTATTGGTCAGTTATTTACAAAATAAACAAAGGAATCATTAATTCAATTCAAGTAGGCCTATTATATAAAACAGTGTTTCCCAACCCTGTTCCTGAAGGCACACCAACAGTACACATTTTCAACCTCTCCCTAATCAAACACACCTGAATCAACTTATCATAACATCAGAAGAGACTCCAACACCTGAAGTTAATGGGTCAGAAAAGGAAGACATCCAAAATATGTACTTGTTGGTGTGCCTCCAGGAACAGGGTTGGGAAACACTGATATAAAATATAGTATTTCTGACAATTTTCTTTATTTCATAGATTTGAGTTATGAATTACAGTATCGCAATGCTACTTGTTATCACGATTCTTCAGCTGGTATAGTATCGTAACATGAATGAAGGGTATCACGACAGCCCTTTTTTTATAAGACACTCAGATTTAGAACCACTTTAGTGTAAATAGTGAGTAAATGTTATTTATTTTTAGGGTGAACTATCCCTTTAAGTCTACAATGTGTTTTTTTTTTTTTATTCAAATTGTTATTTTTTTATTCATCGATACAATTCATTGATTAAAAGTGTCATTAAGAATATTTCTAATGTTTTATTATATTGTAAATAAACATAAATGTGTTAAACTGTTCTTCCTTACAGTAAAGGATTGTGGGAAAAAAGCATTAGAATTATTTTTAACATTAATAAAAATAAATGCTTATTTCTGAAGTATCATCTGACAAGAAATACTTGAGTAATCAGGCTTTTGTTACAGGAATAAATTAGTTTAAAAAACATTCAAGTAGAAAAATGACAACTTTTACTGTGTCTTTGATCATCTACTGTACATAAAGCTTAACACTATAACATGAAGTTAAGGAAATGACCAAATTTTCATTTTTCACTTTTCACTTATTTAGTGAAGAACAGAGATTGTGATGCTTTGAGTTGAACGTGTCTTAGAATTTCTGAAAATGACTTCAGTAAGAGCATGTCAGCTAAAAATAATGTCAGTTCCTACAATTTAGGGGTGTGCGATAGTTGTTGTCTATGACACAATGTGCAAGTGTGTCACTCACTTTTCATAAAACTTAACAAAATCACTTTTCAAGAGTTAAAAAAAAAAAGAGTCCTAACCCTATTAGAATGCAGTAAGATGTGATTTTAATTCAAGTTATAAAAGCACAATATAACCCTATGTGGGTTTGTAAATTTACAACATATGCTAAACTGATGTATCAACTAGAAAGAACGCCATTTTCTGAATATTACCCTGTAAGTGCTAATGTGATATTGAATTTAATACAACAGTTCAACCAATAAGAAGTTAATCTTCGAGGTGTTGCACATTTAGTGTGTGTTTTTTTTTTTTTTTGCATTTCGCCAATAACAAGAATTCCAATCAAAGCCAAAACAGAACATTCTTCTGTAGTGTTCAATTTCTGATTGAATCTGTTTTTGAATGAATCATTTGAGTCAGTGATTCATTGATCCATTCATTGACTGCATTTTAGTCCAATTTGTCATTAGCTACGTTTCCATTCACCTATTGTTATGCACATTTTGGATGTGCATAAAATTTTTTTTTTTTTTAAATCGGTTGATGGAAATGCCTAGATGCGCATACATTTTGAAAATGCGCATAAAAACTGTGTGCGCATAGCTTAGTAGAGTAGCTTGCGATGGAAACACTTCTACCGAACAAATTCCAGTATGTGCATTAAAAAAAGTCATGTGATTTTGTTATAAGAGATCATGTGACAATAAATATGTGTGTGAATGGACAAACCAGCAGGCTGAGCACACTGTAACACATCTAAAATGTTGCTTTGGTCATTCTAAAACACCTTAGCCAGAATTGTTATTAGCATCTGTGCTACGCATCTCGCCTTCAAACGGCACCACGTATTGATAGCGTACCGCCATTGTCTTCTGAGGTGCAACTCATTTATTAAATAAAGAAAAGATTCATGCAGCTTCTACCAGAGCAAATTCCATTTTTACTGTTGATATTTGGCGCCAGTTAATCAGGAAGTGACGATTTTGTATTCTTTGACTATTTGGATGGAAACTCTGCTTTATTCATGTCTTTTATGCATTAATTATTATTAATTATAATTATTATTCCAGTTTTGCTTATGAATTTAATTCGCATCTTTGGATTGAAACATAACTAGTGATTACATTACACAAGTGCCCACTACTGGTGGAACATCTGAATGGGTTTAAATACAATGCACTAAACCTTGAGCACTTGGAAACTTCAAATATCCAATTCGTGACATAGAGGTGTTAGAGTGGACATATCAAACCGACTCACTCCATTGGTCAAAATCGAGGTTATGTCCATGTAAACTTCCCTTGTTAACTTGATGAAGTGGAACACACTATAAAATGGTGGTGGGAATTCCCCTGAGGGAACAAGTGAAGGGAAGTTTGCGAGTGTGTGTCTAAAAGTGGACTGCATCCATTGAGATACTTGTTTAGTTTCTGAATGAATCAGCAGTTTTGAATGAATCACATGAATGAATTAATAACCTAATCATCACTCATTAAGACTTTCTGCCATCTACTGGCTGTTTTAGTCTTGTGTTCATTTATCCACAACATTTGATAGTACAAAATAGCTAAATATTGTTTAATTGTTCAAAAATGGTGATATATTTTCAATATCGCACACCCCTGCTACACTTTAACGTCACACAAATCCTCATGAAGTAAGTTTTTACAAGTCACCGCCAGTTTAGACTAACAATAGCCATGCTGTTTCTTGTGCGAAACATGCTTTAATATCTCTAACTCTAATGTGTGAAGTCACACTCTTGATTTATTCTACCTTGTGTGTCGTACCGTAATGAAACTGTATTTTACTTAACTCTGAAGTATTTGTATAGTTTTTTTACTCAACACGTGAAGCACAATTTGTCCTGAAGCGTTTCACTAAAAGCGTATTTTCTCTACTTAATAGTCGTGTAATCTTATATTTTATAACATTTTTGGTGCAACATGTTTAATGTACAAGTTATGAGGGGTTTTACAGAGAAAAAAAAAGACTAGGAGAGAGTTAACTAGTGGTGCTGGACAAAAATCACTATTATGATTGCTCAAACTTAGGATTTTATGAAAGTACTGAGGTGTTCTGACACTTTTACATACAATCAAACTTAAAATTTAGCCATAAAATGGATTTTAAAAACTATAGACATTGAAGGAAGGTTTTATTTCTAGAGACAGAATGTGAAAGATGGTGGTATATACAGTATATGACTTAAGCTGGTTTGAAATCATCCAGAGCTATTGAATTTCAGAAACTGTAAAAGTGATATATTTATGTGGTAAACAAGCTGAAACACTACACAAAACACTCCACTTTCTGATGTGTCAATTTCAAACGTTAATTGCACTTTTTTTCTGTAACACTGTGGCTCAATCGAGAATCATTTCATTGACTCTTGTGATCTTTGTTTTGGGATTTTAAATCAGTCATTCGTGCCTTTTCTAGATTGGGTTTAATCGTGTGAACTACCCAAGCAGTACGTGTACACTTTATATTCCTGGGCCATCATTTGAGATGTTTTTTAAACATGCTCTTGTTGTATTCACAGGAACTGTACACTTGTACGGTTTTCATTCATTTACTCATGGCTATATTTTGATATACGGAACAAGTGAGGAGGCCTGTTTATTCTGTACGGTAAAACATTATGTGCCTGTGAAAGTGCCGAGACTTTATTTTGAATGTGCGAAGTGGCTTTTGTGTCAACATGAATAAAGTTAAACTTTAACTCCAGCTTTTTAGATGTCCTGTGGTCATGAGATGTGTCTTTCTGAAGTAAATCTATTTCGCTTTCTTCAAACTGGCAGCAAAACATTTGAATTCGGTTCTCATTTGGAATGGAAGATATTTGGAATACTGATTATGGAATTCTAAAAAAGAATCGATGTTCTAAATTCTCAGTATGAAATCGAATTTAAATAATGCAAATTTTTAGACGTCACATTTAGACAGATACACATATCAGATACTTTTGAGCAGTGGTGCCCAATGTACGGCCTGCTGGCCAAAGTTGCCATGTTAACCTTTGGTTTGGCCGACCATACCATCTGAAAAGACAGAGAATACTCTCAAGTGTATCTGCCTGTGGACTGCAAGATGGGGCATAAGATGAGGGGGCGTAACTTGTAGTAAAATAGAGGCGTAACTTGCAGTTATCGAGATGCCATTAAACCATGCGAGATGTCACAACGAGATGTTGTTGGCAAGATGGCGGAAATACTTACCAGAGAACATTTTCACCAGATGTTTCAATTCATTTGCTATATTATTATGTTCATTCAATTAGCTCCACCATACTACTCCACTCGCCGACTTATTCATCCGTTTTGTCATGACCGCGTCGCTCCCGTGGTTGCAAATAACAGTACAATGGTGAGCGTGTCAAGTATGAAAGCCTCCGCAACTTGCTGTAGACGTTAATAACTGTGATGGTTGGGGTTAGGGTTGGGGATGGTGTGGATGTTAATAACTGATGATTGGGTTAAGGGTTGGGGTAGGTGTAGACATTAATAACTATGATGGTTGGGTTTAGGTTTGGGGATGGTGTAGACGTTAATAACTGTTGGTTGGGTTTAGGTTTGGGGCAGGTGTAGACGTTACAAACCGATGTACAGCGCCATCTTGCCGACAACATAGTTTTGACATGTCTCCATAACTTAAATTTTCGCATCTAACATGCTACAATTTACACCCCTAAGGCCCCTCCATGTTACACCCATCTTGCAGTCTGCAGACAGATCTTGAATGATGTGGAGTTGGTTGGGGTGAATGCCTTTGACAGAGATTGTCATTAAGAATTTAATGTAACCTTTTGTTTCTTTGTTTAATTGGGGAGCTACAAAAAAGCCAACTAAAATTAAGTGTTTTATTTAAATGTGTAAATTAATCAGACTTTTAAAATGTAAATACTGTCACTTGACAGTCAATGCACAAGACATCGGCTAGCAAATCAAGGCAAAGGTAAGAGCAGCCCTACTGACGATTTTAATGTGGTGATGTCATTGGCCCATGAACATTTCCTGCTAGTTGTCAAAATATGTCCTAACTATGTCCAATTCAATCATAACTTAACATTAAATAGCTATAATAACATTATTTATTAATATAGAGACCTTTTTGGATCCTCTGAAACTATTAAAATGTAAAACCGGAAATACCAATTAGGACCATTATTGTTTACATCCCTCAAACTCCATTGCGTTATAAATGGGATTGTTTATGTTTTTACAAGTTCATTATAAAATGTAAAAATATATACTGCATCATTATTTAATGTTTTAAAGCAATGTTTTCAGTTTATTTTTAAATAATACACAAATAAATTAGCAAATTTAATGTAATACAGCACCCCCTGCTTTTGAGGGTGGCAAGAGTATCCAAGCTTTGGGACATACTACTTTCTTTTTTTCATGTTTATTAAAGTTACCTACCTTATAGAAGCAGCGGCAGGTTAATCTGACATTTGCTAGTCTTTCGTGCAGAAAGATCTCCTCAGGTCATTGGATAATGTTTCGTTCTGAAGGTAGAGTCCAAACACGTCTTTTTATAAGTTAACATTTTAGTTGCAGATGAAATATAATACGGCTAACGTGATTTAAACATTTTCCAGTTAGCTAGATGTTAATATTAGTCGTCCAAACTTACCGAAGCCTCGTACTTGACGGTTGGTCTCGTGCATTCGCCATGTTTGATTACTTTTTCAAGATTGTCATTTTGACAATTTCGTGTCCCCGTAAAAAATTCCAAACTAAAAGTTTTATAAGTTAAAAGATATTAGAAATATGTCAGCTTTGATTTTATCCATGAGCTTCTGCATTGCAAAACAATTCACATTTAGTCTAAATAATCTCACTTTGACTAGTATTTTATAGACATTGGTATGGAGTAACAATTTCAATGACATCCTTTAGCTTCTATCCAATAAAATGTTTTTTTTTTTTTTTTTTAGAAATTCAAATATTCTACCCCTACCAAAAAAAAAAACATGCTAAAGCAATGATAGCAAGATGATAAGACTTATGGGAAGCCCATAGGCATACTTGAAAGGAACTTTGGCTGAAATAAGTCACTATATAGCATTTCCTTTATGGTGAATGGCACATAATGCACGATATAGGGAATTAATGAGTCAATCAGTGTAAATATGCTTTCCATTAGGGTGAATTGAGTCTGGTTTCATGTTTGTACAAGACCATAATAGCATTTCTACACAAAATACTACAGACCATTTTGAGAGATGTAAACAAAAACAAAAAGAGCCACATATTGCTAAAAATATTGTTATGATAGCGTTTTTAACATTAAGTTATGATTGAATTACCTCTTGTTACAGTTGGGCTGTCTGGCACGGTCCTCAAATGGTTCAGATCTTACCTTGAAGGAAGAGGTTACTATGTCAGTATAGGTAACCATAGGTCGAGGTGGACAACCATGACGTGGAGTCCCACAAGGGTCGATTCTGGCACCTCTGCTGTTCAACCTTTATATGCTCCCTCTGAGCTAAATAATGAGAAAGAACCAAATCTCCTACATCATCTATGCTGATGACACTCAGATCTACTTAGCCTTACTGCCTAATGACTACAGCCCAATTGACACCCTCTGCCAATGCATTGATGAAATTAACAATTGGATGTGCCAAAACTTTCTTCAGTTAAACAAAGAGAAAACTGAAGTCATTGCGTTTGGGACCAGAGATGAGGTTCTCAAGGTGAATGCGTACCTTGGCTCTAAAGGTCAAATAACAAAATATAAGGTCAAGAATTTTGGTGTGACTCTGGAGTCAGATCTGAGTTTCAATAGTCATGTCAAAGCAGTCAGTAAATCAGCATACTATCATCTCAAAAACATTACAAGAATCAGATGCTTTGTTTCCAGTGGGGACTTAGAGAAACTTGTTCATGCTTTTATCAGCAGCAGGGTGGATTACTGTAATGGCCTCCTCACTGGCCTTCCCAAAATGACAATCAGACAGTTGCAGCTCATCCAGAACGCTGCGGCCAGGATTCTGGCCAGAACCAGGATATCAGAGCACATCACACCTGTCCTCAGGTCTTTACACTGGCTCCCAGTTATATTCAGAATAGATTTTAAAGTATCATTACTGGTCTATAAATCACTAAATGGCCTAGGACCTCAATACATTACAGATATGCTCACTGAATACAAACCTAACAGATCACTCAGATCTTTAGGATCAAATAAACTAGAAATTCCAAGAGTTCAGTCAAAGCAGGGTGAATCCGCCTTCAGCTACTACACCCCTCGCTGCTGGAATCAACTTTCAGAAATAATCAGATGTGCTCCAACATTAGGTACATTCAAATCAAGACTGAAAACACATCTGTTTAGCTGTGCCTTTACTGAATGAGCACTGTGCTACATCCCACAGATCACACTATTATGTCTTTCTTTTCTTTTTCATTCTTTTATAACCTGTTTTAACACATTTTAATATGTTTTTATCTGTTTTTAATCATTTATTTATTTGTTTTTTATTCATAAATAAAGCTGCCTTGCCTAACAGTTATGAAATAGTTTGATAACAAGCAGGAAATGTTCATGGGCCAATGACATGACCACATTGATATGGTCTATATTTTAAAGTAAAATAGAAAACATTAGCTGGAGAAATGGTTTGACAGACTCACTGTGGCATAAGCCAAATGCTATTGGCCATTTTTTTAATAGAGGACGTGGCTTTTCAACATTCCTACCTACCATTTTAGTCGAAATGACATCAACACACCGAATAAAACTGCATGTCTCATTAAACCTTCAAACAAACCAGTTTTAATGATTGTGAACTAGGAGAAAATATGAAATTCATTATGAAATATCTTTCCGTTTTGTCACCAATCACAAGAAAGTCAATCAATCTACATAAAACATCAATGAATGCATCTCTCGTTCTCCGTCTATTTTGTCTTTTGCTTCTTGCGTGCTTGAAACTGTTGGGTTTTGTTCTTGACAGACTTGATGAGCAGTGATAAACTGGGGTCCATGGCTGCTGCTGCTGCTGATGGAGTGTGTGTTTTGTCCTCCTCCTGTGTGTGTTTGCTCCTCCTCGTCTCCTCCTGACTGTGTTTCTCCTCTCGGCGCCGCTGTTTCTCCTCTAAGATGCTCTGCGTGGCTTTGGTCTTCTTGTAGGCTGGGTCAGACGGGTCCAGGTTGTACAGATGAGACGTGAACATCGCCTGAAAACGTGGGTCTTGAACATCCACCTGGGAAACAATTAAAAATGGGAGTTAACTTTAATGATAACTACATTGCTAAAGTCCCGCCGAATTATATATTTTGGGGAGTGTTAATGCCAGGACACACTAAGCCAATGCCAAATAACTAGCACCTAAAACCCAACTGTGTTGTCGCCTCGCATTGGCTCACGTCTGGACCAAAAAGCTGCGCATGAACACACCAAACGGACAAAAGCAGACTAAAACAAGAGTTACTTTCTGCACTCGCACCGTCTTCACTTTCAGATAAAGAAATATCACGTAATATATGAACATATTCATATTTTAATGCACTTTAGGGGATCTGTAACTACACTACAGCAGTAGTATTTTAGGACTCTGACCTTAAAGTCGTCTCCTTCCTCCAGAGGTGTGTTGCTCTTCAGCAGTTTCTTCCTCTTCTTCTTGCTCAGGTTCTGATGCTCAACAATCTTGTCGTAGTTGAAGTGTTTGTGTTTGTCATCTTCATCATCATCCATCAGCAGCTCCATCTCAGCCTAGAGATCAGCATGAATTAATCAGGACACATATTTATTTATGATTTAATGCCATAGCAGCAGCATTGGCTATATTCATGACCACACATGTACTCTGTATTCAATATATGATTTACTATCATAACTGTTTCTTAATATGAAACAAGTACAACACTTATAAAAGGTCATGTAAGATCTTTCAATTTGTCCAATGATAAATATGGTAAAACTCCTCTTGAAGACACACTTTCTAAACATTTCCCTTGAAAACATTTCCTGAATGTCTCTAATATGATTTAAAAATATACGAGCAATTCCATGCAAAAGTTTTCACCAAAATATCAAAACCGTTTCTGGTTTTTTATGGTCATTTAAACATACTCAAAAATGTCTGTCAGTGTTTTCAAACTATTAAATTTGATTTACCAAAATCACACAAGTGCCAATTTTACAATTTTGTTTTTGAACTTTGAAAAATGGAGATATTGAAGAAACTTTGGAAGTCTGAAGTTGTGGAATGTGAATTGGTGTTTGATTAGATTTCTTTTTTATTTATATTTTTATTCATTCATTCATTTCTTTTCGGCTCAGTCCCTTTATTAATCCGGGGTCGCCACAACGGAATGAACCGCCAACTTATCCAGCTTATGTTTTACGCAGCGGATGCCCTTCCAGCTGCAACCCATCTCTGGGAAACATCCATACACACTCCTTCACACTCATACACTACGGACAATTTAGCCTACCCAATTCACCTGTACCACATGTCTTTGGACTGTGGGGGAAACCGGAGCACCCGGAGGAAACCCACGCAAACGCAGGGAGAACATGCAAACTCCACACAGAAATGCCAACCGACCCAGCCGAGTATTTAGACTTTATTATTATTATTTCTTTATGATTTTTTTCCCTAAACATGTCTGGGGTAAGTTTTGGGTATTGGGGTTTGATTTATTGTAAATCCTTGAAATAACTTAATGAAGACATGTTACACAAAAAATATGTGTTATCATCAAAACATTCTTAAATTACAAATGGGTTTTTTTTCCCCTTCCTTGAGTGATCTCTCTATGCAAAATCTAGTCATGTCTATTTTCCTATTTTCACACATGATCATTAAAGAAACGCACCTTCTGCCTCTCCATTTTCTCCTGTTCTTCTGGCGTCCTGTCCTCTTCCTTCTTCCTGTTCTTCTTGCTCTTTTTGTTTTTCAGGGACTCTGCAGAGACAAGAGTCATCGTCATTTAAAGAGATCCTTTATTAGTTCCAAGTTTTATTACAGAATACTTTTTTAAATGGACAGCTCACCCAAAACAGAACAATGACCCACCATTAATTCATCCTCAAGTGTTGATAAACACAAAAGTGGTGATAAAAAATAAAAGAAGATATTTTGAAGAATGCTGGAATCATTTAACCATTAACTTCCTTAACAAAAATACAAATACTATGGAAGTCAATGGTTACAGGTTTACAGCTTCCAAAATATCTTTTTTTTGTGTTCAACAAAAAAAAAAACTCAAATAGGGTTTGAATAAGTGATGGGTAAGAAAATGACGATACAATTTAAATTTTTGGGTGAACTATCCCTTTAAGAGCATGTAAACCAGAAGTTGGAGAGACTTATGTCAGTATGTTGATGTACCTCCAACTGAAACAGAATACTGAGGAGGGGGTGGGGCTTTCAGTTTGAACATCATTCCCTAATAGCAAACTAATAGTATTAATATGCTTTTGCTATGGAAACCATCAGGTTGATGTCAACAAAAGAACCACCACTCCAAATGCGGAAGCAAATGGTCAGACTTTCATTGAAGATTACCAAAACACAGTTTTTCAGTAGGTTAAGATACACAGATTAATTATTCACCTTAAGAATAACAATAACAACGTGAGCTAGCAAAACAAACATACATTTTGATTTCAAGCTAAATTTAAGGCAGAGTTTGTAAAATCTTGAACCGTAAAATTAGGGGTGTGAACGTACACTGGTCTCACGGTTCGGTTTCGATTATCACGCCATCGATTTGGTTCAATTCAATATCTTGGTGCATCACAGTACATTGACAATGCTCTTCATACACAATTTTATATGTTACTTAGCAACACAAAAATTCTTGTGTTAAAAATGATAATTTATACATATATTTCTATATTAAATGTAATAAAATTTTGTCCTTCAATACAAGCAGTAAGATATATGAACTGTACCTTTAAATTTACCAGCTCAAAAAACACACTCTTTTTGAATGCATCAAACAAAACTCAAGTACATGCACAGAACAACATGAGCATTTATAGCAAATAAACTAATGTAAATAGTATCCCTAATGTAAATATTAACTATTATAACTATAAATTATAACTAATGTAAATATTAGCATGCTTTTTGAGCGTTGTCGAGTGACTCCTTAAATGTCTATGATTGATCACATGCTCAACAGAAAAGGCTGCGATTGGCTCTAATGATCAGCACGGCTCTGGAGCTGTTTAGCAAACAATGACATGGACACTGATCTTTAACGGCAGTGGCGATCCGCTGATCCATTATAGACAGTGACGTGCTGGAGAAAACTCGCTCTGCAGACGCTCTCGTGGATCCACAACTAATTGTGGCTCCACGAGATCCACAACAGCTGTTGTAACATTGAGTAACAGAAAGTTTACAGCTTTAATTTTTCCTAGTTAGTTTCTGATGTATTTCCCTGTCAGTGAAAGACTGTCCAGCAAACTCACAAGCAGTGAATAGTGCAGTTATCTGCTTTTTAAGTAGTTGGAGTTTTAATTACTCAGTCTCCTCCTTCGCATAGTAAGCTACCGCCATATAAACCATATGTGATAAATGACGTCAGTACACTACTTAATAACTGATTATGATTATTACTGAACCGATACTGAATTGTTCGCATCTGCATCGCTGTTCATTGAAGAAACAATTCATTTTGACACCCCTACCTAAAATCTACATAAATCACACCCCATGAATATGACGTTTTTTCTACCTGTTGAATTTGGATGAGCTACTCAGAACAGAGCCAGCTAACCAATCAGAACCCAGTGTGTATTTCTAAGGGAGGGGCTTCAACATACGTGACGTCAACAGACAGAACGGAAGCAGCAGATTAAAGGTGCGAAATATGTGAAAAATAACTTGATTTAAAAAAAATATAGCATGAACATGTTTTGATGTGCACCTCAAAAATACAGTTAAGCTCTCTCTGATGTAAATATAATAAAGTGTGAGGTGTCAGTGACCTGAGGATCCAAGCTCCTCTGTGAAGAAGGGGTCGCTGAGGTCAACATCAGGAGGAAGTTCATCATCGCTGATCTGAAGCTCCGTCTCCACCACTTCCTGCACAACACAAGCAAGTCAGGAAGGCAGAAATGAGGGTAAAGTCTAGATCGGATACGCGGCCTGCCGGAAGTGCGATATACACATCAATATAGCAGCATTTTACAGGACACTGTATAACAATATATTTTAACAGTATTGTGACGATTGGGTTTAGGGTTGGGGTGGGGGTAGGCCTTAATAAAATACAATTTATTGGGTAATTTAATAAATAATACTCAGTACAACTACTGTTTTTACATTACTGTGATGATTGGGTTTACGGTTGGGGTAGACGAAAATAAAATACAATAAATGGGAAAATAAATAATAATATAAATAATTCTCAATAACTTCTGGTCGCAACCATATCTGATCTAGCAACAACCAGAAATGAAGAGCAAACATTGAGGTTATTCCTCAGGAACATGTTTACCTTCTTTCCTTTCCTTTTCTCCTTCTTTTTTTCCTTTTTCTTCTCCAGGAACTCCTCCCACGGAGTCAGTCTGTCTTTGCCCATCATTTTCTTCTTCACAAGGTTCTCAGTTGATTCTTTCAGCCCTTTAAAATAATAAAACATGAACATAAAATAATTAAATTCCCCTTTATATATGTGCATAGAATTATATAAGTCTTACTTAGTAAAATAATATTTTATTATACTATTAGTTTATATATATATATATATATATATATATATATATATATATATATATATATATATATATATATATATATATATATATATATATATATATATAAAATTGTGTGTGTGTGTTTTGATTAAAATTTTGTTCTATATATATATATTTATACAACAGTTCTGTCTGGTTCTTGAATCTGATTGGCTGATAGCCATGTGATATTCTATAACAACAGCACTCTTACAGCCTCTGTGTATTACCCCACCCATATAGAGTGACAGCAGATCAATAGACTAACTACAGGTTGACAAATATTGCAGTTGTTGGTAATATAATGACAACATAATGTACTTTTGAGGCTTTTTAGTCGAGAATGTAGTTGTTTAGATTGCAACTATGCAGTTTATTTATAAGCGGCTATTTTAAATATTTATAAATTTCAGAAATTGGTGGCCATACTGAGCAGAGCAAAGACGGTTGCACCACAAGATGGCGACAGAGACAGCATAATAAGTCCTTAGGGGAGGAAAAACTCAGTGTTTTTTTTTTGGTATCTGAAACTACAGCTGATCAAATCATTACAGAACAGGTAAGTGACATTCTAAATCTCTCTCTTTTGTATGTTTAGTGCTGTATTTATACCATAGCAATCTGCTAGTGTTTGCTTTGCTTTGGCTTTTTCAGCATAAATTATTGTGATCTCCCAATTGCAACAGAGAAATACAGTGAAATCTCTGTAGACTGATGGCATTATGCTAAAGAATCATTCAAACACTAGCTCTAAAGTGATGTCTGTGATATAGCAACAGTTTCTGCTGTTCTGACGGTCAGCTGCAGATGTGAATGAATGGCGGAAGAAACTAGTTCCTCGTACAAAAGGGTTTTTGAGACTCTCCGTGTTTGATTTTCTTTTTATATACAGGATTATGCCGTCAAACTGTTGTATAAACTCAATATCACAGTGCGTAATAGCAGTGCGATGTGGCTGTATATTGTCACTGGTGGGACACAAGGCACTCAGCGTCACGCCTCCCACCAATGCTAATATACAGCAATATTGCACTGCTACTCGTGTGATATTGCTCATATATATCACAAAATTTATCAAAACACTGTACAAAAACAAAAGTCTATATTTGCTGTTTTTCTGTTATTATTTTATTTACATGTATAATACTATATAATAAATCCTTAATAAATTGCAGTTTATTTATTAAATACAACACAAGTTTGTTGCGTGTGGCTTATATCTTCTGTTCTACATCTTATATTTTAATACTAACATGTTATTATCACATTAAAAATATAATTTATAATATTACAATTAAAAGTAAATTCAAAAACATTAAAAATATAGTATAATATTATCATACATAATACATATAACAAATACAGAAGTCGATCGAAAAAAAGTAAATCAAAGGTTGTCTAAGACAAAGCAAGTGTTGTTTTTAGATTTAGGATGACTATGATCAAAGGTATTGATTGAGTTTGAAATCAGGTTAGATTATTGTACATTAATCTTAGGAATAATGAGTTGAGAGGTAGACTCTGATACCTGGCACCCATGTGATCTCCATGTTCATTTTGTTGTCGTCGTCCTCCTTCTTGTCTTTGTCCTGAATGCTCTTCAATAATTCTCTGTATTTATCAATCTGCCCTGAGCCTTTCTTCTCTTTACTGGCCGTCTTCTCCTCCGCTAGAGACTCAACCGGCTTCACGGCTGAAAGAACATTCAAGACCACCAAACAACATAAGAAATAGCTCAGTATAAGGTTTACATATGAGTTACGACCAGGGCCACACAGAATCTCTGCACAGAATAGTGTGCGGACTTTTAGTAACATAATTTCTAGTGTATAGGAGCTGAAAACTTAACAAATAATAAAAATTTATAATAATTTTATATTGTTTTTTTAGGTTTAAAGTGCAAATTAAATTAATTAGAACCACTTGTTATTACAGTAGGTTAATAATTCTGACTTAAACTGTATCTGTGGAAATTTCTGCAGATTTCTGGAGGTGCAGATTGAGTTACAACTGACCTTCTGTCTGCTCCCCCTCATCCTCCTCTTCCTCACTGGATGAAGCCAGGTAAGCCTTGAAGTCCATGTCCAGCAGCTCATCCTTATTGAACTTGCGGCAGAGAGCAGAAACACGGTCGTGATCCGTCTCATCCCACGTCAGCTCCACCTGAACACACACACACACACACATATATATATATTTTAGCATACGACAGGGTTAACGGCTCAGATGTAGAGTCATGCTCAGCGTCACAGACCTTGGAGGTGGTGGTGGCCGTCGATGTGAAAAGTTTGGGTTTGTAGGAGCCATAATCCACATCCGTCGCCCGGTCCTTCGGCTCGTCCTCAAACGTCACATCATCAGGAATGAACCTGGAAAACAAATGTAAACAACATATTGAAGCAATAGGATTCGGTGAATGATTCGTTCAACCGATTCATTCAAAACCGCTGAATAATTAAAAAATGAAGAGATTCATTTTTATGAATGGATTGAGTCGCTGACTAAAGAAATTCATTCAAAACAGCAGATTAATTAAGAAATGATGAGACTCTCTTTACGTATAGATTGAGTCTCTGACTCAAATGATTCACTCAAAACAACTGATTCATTGAGAAATGAAGAGACTCGCTTTATTAATAGAATGAGTCACTCACTCAAAGATCCATTCAAAAGACTCACTTTCGAAATGATTCATTCAAAAGAGCTAATTCAGTGTGAAATTAAAAGAATCACATTATGAATGAATTGAGCCACTGACTCAATTTATTCAAAGCATCTGATTCATTAAGAAATTAATAGATTCTCTTTAAGAATGGATTATCGAGTCAATAACTCAAATGAGTCTTTGCAAACAACTGATTCATTAAGAAATTTATAGACTCTCTTTAAGAATGGATTATCGAGTCAATGACTCAAATGAGTCATTGCAAGCAACTGATTCATTAAGAAATGAAGAGACTTGCTTGATGAATACACTTTTGATAGTTTTGATTTAAAAAAAAGTAATTTTAAGCCAAAGTTTTGTTTGTATGTCTGTGTGTAAATGCGAGTTTCTGACCGCAGGTCAATCATGGAGCAGCTGGTCTCATACTCAATGCCATCACACTCCTCGTAAATCTTCGATGCCGTTTCGACAGAGTCACACTCCACCACGGCATAATAATACCTCAGACGCTTGAACTGATAATCACGCACTTTCTCTCTGTAGATCCTGAAAACACATGAAAGACCTTCATTGTACATCTCTGAACTGACATAAATATGATTATAATTATGTTTTCATTAAAAAAAAAACCAAACATTTAATTTATACATGCATATATAGTTCACCAAAAATTGAAATTGTGTTAGTAATTATTCCCTCTCATGCTGTTTCAATCCTCTGAGACCTTGGTTCATTTTCACAACACAAATGAAGATATTTTCGATGACATCAGAGAGAGTAAAGTCTGATTCTGGTGCATAAACTAATTTTTATATGTTTTTTTGCACCAAAAAGATTTGTATGATTACAGTCGAACTGCTGAAGTCACACTGAAAGTTGACACGGATTCTTTCATTTTCTGGACTTTGAACGTCTCGAGAGCCTTGCTCATTAAAGATGAGAGAGCTCTTGGATTTCACCCAAAATATCCAAACTTTTGTTCTGAAGACAAACGATGGTCTCAGGGGATTGAAATGATATGAGGGTGAGTAATTTCTGACCAAATTTTCAGTTTTGTCATTGAAAGTATAGGACAGACAGACAGTGTGTGTCTCTGCTACCTTTGCTCATCAGTGTCTGCATCAGGGTTTTCTGAGAGGCTGCTGAGCTCCAGTGGACCCTGAGTCTGTTCTGTGTGAATCCTCTCCTTGCCAAACTCAGATGGATAGACCTGACAAAACAACACCAACACAACTGAGACTCACATCTGATTAAAGTAATCGTGAGGCTGTGGGAGGAGGTGATGGACAGTTACCGTCACAGACAGCACGACGCCTCCTTTGGGCTTAAATGAGTTGAAGAGAGCCAGAAGATCTTTAGCTTTCAGTCTGTCCCAGTCCATGTTACAGACCGCTAACCGCCGGGACGTCTAAACACACAAAAAGAAGATTACAAACAAGAACAAAATAACATTCTGAGCAAAAATCGAAAAATTTACACAGACAAAAGTTTGTTTATTTGTTTTATTTTAGAATCGCTCGATTTCTTTTATTATTTTATATGTATATTACTATATATTGCATTTTATAACTAATGCAATATATATTAACAAGGAATGGATTTAACCAATAAGCGGGTAAGCAGTCACTTAGGGCGCCAGGAAACTTGGGGGGCCCCCCAATAAATACCAAGTAGTATAAATTGTACCTATAAATTATACAATTATTCTCAAATGATGTTTAACAGAGCAAGGAAATTTTCACAGTATGTCTAATAATATTTTTTCTTCTGGAGAAAGTCTTATTTGTTTTATTTCAGCAAAAATAAAAGCAGTATTGAATTTTTTATGAACCATTTTAAGGTCAATATTATCAGCCCCTTTAAGCTATATATTTTTTTGATAGTCTACAAAACAAACCATCATTATACAATAACTTGCCTAATTACCCTAACCTGCCTAGTTAACATAATTAACCTAGTTAAGCCTTTAAATGTCACTTTAAGCTGTATAGAAGTGTCTTGAAAAATATCTAGTCAAATATTATTTACTGTCATCATGGCAAAGATAAAATAAATCAGTTATTAGAGATGAGTTATTAAAACTATTATGTTTAGAAATGTGTTGAAAAAATCTCTCCATTAAACAGAAATTGGGGGGAAAAATAAACAGGGGGGCTAATAATTCTGACTTCAACTGTTTATAACATTATAGTTTACTATCGTAGGTGACACAGTGGCTCAGTGGTCGCATCACAGCAAGAAGGTTGCTGGTTCAAGCCTCGGCTAGGCCAGTTGGTGTTTCTGTGTGGAGTTTGGATGTTCTCCCCGTGTTGGCGTGGGTTTCCTGCGGGTGCTCCTATTTCCCCCACATTTTAAAGACATGCGCTCTAGACCTTTTTCTTAGAACGCAAAATTACCCATTATGCTTTGCGTGTATGCGTAAGGAGGATGCTAAGAACTTCCGGTCAGCAGTTTGATGTGTATAAACAGTTTAGTTAGTTAGAACGATAGTTTTAATCTATTTTACTTGCTTTTAACGTCTTTGAACTAACACTGCTGTCGATCAGCGCCACCTCCTGGACTGACTGTTTAAATAATGCTTTATAACACGAATGGCAAACAACATTTGCGAATCATTTACCATTACCGTCAGACGGCATTTAAATGGAGCATCGTCATTGCTACAGTGATAATTTTCTCTTTTTTTTTAAATATATAACCAACCCAGACAAATATAATTCACCAAAATGTTTGACACACACACACAGGTACTGTCCCACTAACTGACTGAAAGACTGGCACAACGTGAAAATAAAGTGGCATTTTGAAATGATACATGGTAAATACTACACAATACAAACTAGATGAAACATACACGGCTCCTGATTAGAATCAACATGCAAATCAGACAGCTTTTATTTTTTGCAACTTGCATGGCTTCGTTACCTGTTAAGTTTCATGCCAGTAATATGGTTTGCTCTATAATGCTGTGTGTGTGTGTGTGTGTGTATTGAAGAGCAGCTGAGTACAGTAAAACAGCTGACAGATCGGGAACACTGACGCTGTATTTCAGCATCTGATCTGATGACAGACACTGAATTAGGAGAACGTTTTTCTCTCGCACGTGAACCGCATCTGGCAGAAGCATAACGACTTTAACACACACCTTTCTAAATCAAAGTTGTGGTTCACAAAAACACTCCGTAAGCCACTCAAAACGTATTGACAATCATTTTCAAGAGTAACCAGCAAACGGAAGTTCTAAGCATCCCACCGGAAGACGCTGGTCGCTATAGCGCCTTCCATGCAGCAACGAAGAAAAAGGACTATAGGTGAATTGAATAAACTATATTGGCTGTAGTGTATGAGTGTGTGAATGAGAGTGTATGGGTGTTTCGCAGTACTGGGTTGCAGCTGGAAGGGCATGTACTGCGTAAAACACTTGCGGGATAAGTTGACGGCTCATTCACTATGGCGACCCCTGATGAATAAAGAAACTAAGCTGAAGGAAAATGAATGAGTTTACTATCATATTATATCATATAAAAGTGTAATGTAATTACTGCATTCGTGTTTCCCGTGCTCTCGGTTTCTTTCTGCCACCTCCCTGCGCGCGCATCCTGAATGTTTACAAACATGGTAATTGGTCTATTGAGTTAAATATGAGTTAAAATGAGTACATGCCCTTTGAAAAGTAACATTTTAAAACAGTATCCCAATAAAAATATCCCAAGATAATTTCCAAAATGTTGACAAGACTCAGTTTAATACACTAAGACTAAGACTAAGGAACTCTGCATTTAACAACACACTGTATAAACTACACCTACAACTACCTTTAAAAAAATAATTAAAAAATGTTGAATAATGTAAACCTTCTTAGAAATTCCTGATGCTATGCATGCCATATGAATATGCAGATTAATGAACGCTGAAAGCAATGTGTTTGCTACTTTTGTATTTTTGTCTTATTAGTTCAGTAAAATCACTGTCTATTGAGACTATAATCCCCTTTTCTTCCATGTGTTCAAAATAAGGAGAATACTTCCATCACAGAAATGTAAGGCTCTGCCATCTTGGTTTTTGTCCGTCGCAGCGGGGAGCTCATTCTCTCATTGAGTGTGTGATTCAACCTGATTACACATTTTAATTCAGCAAATTAATTTTTAAAAAGTGAATTAATTAATCTAAAAAGTAACTCGAGGTACATTTTTAAAAAAGTAACTCAAATATTATTTATTTTTATGGATGCGTTACTTTACTCATTTCTTAGAATAGTTAATAGTATTACATAACACCCGTTACTTGTAATACGTTACCCCAACACTGTACATATACATACACACACATTTATGCATATATATATATATATATATATATATATATATATATATATATATATATATATATATATATATATACACATATATATACATATATATACATACATATATATATACACACATATATATATACATACATATATATATATATACACACATATATATATACACATATATATATATATATATATATATATATATACACATATATATGCATATACATATGTGTGTATATAATATATACACATATGCATATATTACATATATAAATAAGATTAAACAATTTTAAATGAATGCAATTGCTTTGTACTTTATACTCAAACAATCTAGAAAAAAATGCTTCCACAATAAACAAACAAACAAACAAACAAACAAACAAATAAATAAATAGCAAAAAAATGTTTTTACTGTGTTAGAAAACTCCAATAAACGCAGTCGTGGTGAGTCAAAGAAAATCCTCTTAATAGAAAATGTAACTTTTCAAGACATTTTTCTTACATCATCACTGCGTGGAGCGTCTTTCCACATCTCTCCCCAGTCATGCTCGATCTCCTCTTTCTGACGTTGTAGTACATCCTCCACCTCATCACCTTCATCATCATCCTCATCTTCATCAGAGCTGGTCTCAATGTTCCCCTTCCCTCTGGCCAGATCAGGCCCGCTGTCACTCTCTTCATCTTCATCATCATCATCCTCCTCCTCTTCCTCTTCAACACCAGATTCCACATCCTCATCTGTGAAAACCCATTACAAGTCTTATTAAGCCATAAACAACCTATCACAACATAAAATACTACTATTTAGAATATAAACATTTTCTCAAACCATAATCCATTTTTTGGGGGTTTTTATAGAAAGTTCAAAACAACATTATAAAAAGTCTGCACTTGGGCTGGCGGCATGGTGGCTCAGTGGTTAGCACTGTCGCCTCAGAGCAAGAAGGTCGCTGGTTTGAGTCCCGGCTGGATCAGTTGGCATTTCTGTGTGGAGTTTGCATGTTCTTCCTGTGTTGGCGTGGGTCTCCTTTGGGTGCTCTGGTTTTCCCCACAGTCCAAAGAAGCGCTATAGGGGAATTGAATAAGCTAATTTGGCTTCAGTGTATGAGTGTGTGTGAATGAGAGTGTTTGGGTGTTTCATAGTACTGGGTTGCAGCTGGAAGGGCATCCGCTGTGTAAAACATATGCTAGATAAGTTGGTGGTTCATTCCGCTGTGGCGACCCCTGATTAATAAAGGGACTAAGCTGAAGAAAAATGAATGAACATTAATTTATACAGAATGGTTCAATATATGTATTAAACTGTTATTAAATCACCTAAAAATGAAAAGTAATCCCTTTATCAAAATAAAAAGTAATTTAAATACACCCAACACTGGCTGCCATGTTATTACCATGCTATTACCACACCAGTACCAGTACGAAAAAATAGACAGTTTGACATGGCAAATTACATTGTGTTTACAAAAAAATTACATTAATATCTCTTTTCAATATAATTTATTTGATCATTTTAATCATTAGTATTTGTTAATATTTTAATAACTGTACAATAAATATTCCTCACAGATAAATTAAAGGTGTTCCATACATAACCCGGGACCAAACTTACCAGAAAAATTGGCCACAAGGGTTTTTTATTAGAAAAAAGAAGAAAAAATGGATTTCGGAGGTCAGACAATTATACTTTTATTTTAGAAACTTGTATACATCTCTTCTGAGCCAAGACAGTCCCGAATAAAAATAAGATAATCCATCTGCAATGAATATTAGCCCAATAAGAAAAGCTTACCTTCTTCATATACTCTCACTCCCTTGTTAGTTTTCTTTGCTTCTTTATTCTTTGGGATCTTCTGCTCTTCTTCTTGTTCAGATTCATCGCTCTCCTCCTCCTCCTCTTCATCATCATCATCCTCCTTGACTTCAGCTTCCTTGTCAGCCTCTGAGCCTCTTTTCTCTTTCTGTTCCACCTCAGTTTTTTCTTCGTCTTCATCTTCATCATCAGACTGTTCGGAGTCAGAAAGCTTGTAGAAGCGCTTCAGGTCCTCAGTGGACGTGTGTTTGACGGGTCGACCACGTTTGTCCACTGTATACTTCAGTTTGAAGCGCTCATCATGAAACATGGACTGGAAGCGCTTGTCGATCTTGATTTTGCGCTCTTTGTTGGGCATCTCCCAGAAACGGGGGTCCTTCTTGACTTTGGAGAAGCGATCATCGCCGCTCGCAGTGTTTTTGGAGGTCATGATGCCGAACAAACCGGAAGCAGCAACCTGTGATGAAAACAAACAAAAAAAGTACATTTTTCATTAGAATGTGTCGTTGTTTTATATTTTAATTTATTTAGTTTGAGCAACAACAACAAAAAAAAAAATCACTATTCTACATTTTTATTATGGTTTACAGAACATAGCTACTACTAAAACGTTAGTATTTTACAAAACATATTTTCAGTCTTATTTACAACAAGAATCGTTTGATAGCATATTAAAGAGGACCTTTTATCTTGTGGCGTTTTGGTGACTGTCGCTTTAAATTCAAATGAGATTGTGCTCTTTTCAAATGAGGGCGGAGCTAGAGATGCCTATGTGTCAGCATAGTGGCAGATTCAAAAACAAGACTAACGTATTATGCTAATGAGGGAGAGATCATCACTAATGGGTGGGGCTTCCCCCCTCTGATGACATGTAAAATGGGAGAATGTCAATCAAAATGTTTCTGCAGGCTGTTTTTATCAAGTGTGATTATAAACAAATAAAATTTATAATTTTTTACCATTAGAGGCTGCTTATATTCACTGACTGCTGCCACACAACTGTTTAAACCCCTTATAAATGTGATTTTTGCAAAATAGGCCCCTTTTAACACATTATCAGGGTTCATACACATGTTTACTACTAAAATTCCATGACTTTTCCAAGACTTTCAAGTCAATTTTCATGGCCTAATGTTTCATGTAATGTCTACATATGCGTTGTAAAAAAACAATATAGTTAAAATTTATTACAGCATATCGTAAAACACGCAACAATCTATTTAGTTACAATTTATAATTATTCATTCATTTTCTTTTCAGCTTAGTCCTTTATTAATCAGGGGTCGCCACAGAGAAATGAACCGCCAATTTCTCCAGCATATGTTTTACACAGCGGATGCTCTTCCAGCTCTTCACACACATACACTACGGGCAATTTTAGCTTACCCAATTCACATTTAGTGCATGTCTTTGGACTGTGGTGGAAACCGGAGCACCCGGAGGAAACCCACGCCAACACGGGGAGAACATGCAAACTCCACACAGAAATGTCAACTGGCCCAGCCGAGGCTCGAACCAGCGACCTTCTTGCTGTGAGGCGATTGTGCACCCCACTGTGACACCTAATTTATATTTATATATAAAATTTATTTAGATACTGCTTACACTGCACTAATAATGTGAGAGAATGTGATTGGCCAAGGACAGAAAAGTAGTAAAGACAACTATTTTTGTCTTGAAAGTTTTTCCAGGACTTTTCCAAAACTTTGTGGGTTTTTCTGTTTTCCCCAAACTTTTCCAGGCATGAAAAACACCATGTCAATATTCCATGACTTTTCCAGGTTTTCCATGACCGTATGAACGCTGGATTATTTAAAGGGATAGTGAAAAAATAAATGTTGGAAATTTGTAATCATTGACTTTAATAATATTTGTTTTTTATAATTATGGGAGTCAATGGTTACCGATTTTACAGCATTCTTTAAAATATCTTCTTTCGGGTTCAACAGAAATAAAAACTCATCTGGTTTGAAATAGGTCAAGGAATTTTCAGGGACAGAATTTTCATTTTTGGGTGAACTGCCCCTTCAAGGATCCCAATGAACTAGGGTTGTCACGATACCATCAATTCAGACCACGATTGATGTTGAAGTATCACGATACCAAGTAGTAACCCGATTACTGTATTAATTCAAAACTCAAATCTACGACATAATGCAAATTGTCAGAGATACTATATTTTATATGTCATAATACTTAAATTCAATTCCCTTATTACTGAAAAGGTATTATTTGTACAGACTTTTTCAGCTTTTTTTGTATATACTGTGACTCTTTTGTTGTTATTGCAATAATAATAATAATAAAAAGAATAAATAAATCATTGATCACGCCATTTGATCTGTCATGGCTGCAGCAAACTACAACCCGTGTCCAGACAGATCAAATGAAAGTAAAATAAAATGGTCTATTGATTATTTGCTAGCACAAACATTTGAGCATTTTAGTGACTTTCCACATGCAACACATTGAAGAACTGTTAATGACGATACTGCCGTTTACAAACTGCAGTGGCGCCACAAGTATTTTGGAGCCATGGTATCCCAGTGCTACCAAAGTACCGTCCAACCCTACAATGCTGCTACAGAATACTTATTAATAGTCATTTAAGAACTTTATGCTTTGCCACAGTCTGTCAAACCACTAAGTTTTACCAATTGGTCAGCAAAACGTTTTTAATAGTTAAAAACAATTTAATAAACGTATAATCACGAGCACAGGTCAGAATAGTTTAATTTGTACATAAATACTTGTTACATTGACAATTAAATATAATTTTAAATTCAATTTCGACATGTTTATGTTGTCGTTTGAAACATTAAACAACTTACTTTGCATTTATTTAGTCAATTAAATGTGATGCAGGCATGAAAATGAGAAGCTTTGAATTTGACCCATGAGTTTTACAGATTTATAATACACAAACACACCCACACACATTACAGAAATGTAATGAAGCTTTTATAATGCAAACTAATTATGTTGACAGAATAATGTAGTTCAACTTCTATTAAAAAACAAGTAAACAACAAATAAAATGAACTAAATCAACCTAAAATCTAATTTTAAATGAAAATAAATGAATAAATTCGGTAGCTTCTTTTTTCAACAACAGAACATGCAGTCAAACTATATTTTATATAGCAAAATATATAAGATTATGTTTTTTTTTTTAGTTTACACAATGTATTTTCTTCCCACACTTGCGCTGCATTGCTAATGTTGACACGTAAATAAAACACTGAACGTGTCGCTACGTGTTCACTAATGTATCACAGTATTGCTATTAACGAAACACATTCAAACATTCAGCCATAACTGACTGCACGACAAATAAAAGGCTGTATTTAAAGGCCAGCACTGACCTGCTGAGTTTTCGTGCGATGTTACAGCTCCGAGCTCAGCCCCACACGTGTTTACCCGTGATGCTTCACTATTTCCGTGACCACTTTTGAAGCTCCGCCCTTTTTTGACTACGGCGAGACATAAAGCTCAAAACACACCAGACGACGATGGACATTACAAATCTGTGGGAGGATTGTATATTATTTTCATTCATTCGTTTTCTTTTCGGCTTAGTCCCTTTATTAATCAGGGGTCGCCACAGCGGAATGAACCGCCGACTGCATATTTGAATACAATTTAATTAAAAACAGATTTATTTGGTTTTTAACTGAAGTAGAAACTATCTAAAAATGTAAAAAATTCTAATACAAAGTCAAAATTGCTCAATTGCTTAACATTACTAGAATATTTGATGACAATCAAATGAAAAACCTAAATTTAATCTACAAGATTGCTTAAAAAAATTATAAAAAACTATTAAACCTAAAACAATTCATGAGTTCTAAATTAATATATAGTTTTATATAAAAAATCAATAACTGAAATAGAAATGTGAAAACATAATCATAATAATCATATTTTACTTCAGCTATAGTTCAATATTAAACTGATGTACAGTATTAACCTTTTAAAAACTCAACAGAAACAACACAAAAATAAAATGAAAAAAATGAAATGGAAAATATAGCATTATATTACAGTATAATGGCAAATTTTTTGTTTACTTATATAAGATTACAATAAAGTATCATGGTATATTTTTGTTTACTTATCATTACATTATAGTAAAATGATAAGTAAACAAATTTTTTATTTAATTTAAAATAACTAAATAATCATTTCATCAAAAATGTCCGTAAATTTACTTAAAAGTTAATTAAAATGAACTTCAACTGTTATAAAATGTAAAAAGTGTTAAAACACACACACACGCGCGCGCGCACACAATTTAATACTGTTTGTATGTATTCATTAAATGTAAACCGCTATACAGTACTATACAAAAACAAAATCCTGAAAATTATTTTTTAAATCTAAAATTATTTACTGAAAATATCATAATTTATACTAAAATAACACTGACCTGGAGCTTTTTCTGTATTTAGACCCTTTTACAGTTCTACAGTTTTACAGTAAAATGGACGTTGTTTTTGTATGGCACGTTACATAATATAATATAATATAATATAATATAATATAATATAATATAAAAATATAATATAATAAAATATAAAATAAAATAAAAGAATATAATATAATATAATATAAAAATATAATATAATAAAATATAAAATAAAATAAAAGAATATAATATAATATAATATACATCTTTTTAGCCGATTTTTCGCTGACTCCGGTCCGTGTTCCAGTGTTCTGGTTGGTTTGATCCACTCCACATTTTACCTCAGTCCTCTCACTATTGTATGACGCAGAACTGAGCGATCTTCACTCACGCCGATGAAATGTGTTCAAAACACAGTTGTCTTTTAGTCTAGTTGCGAGTTAAAATGTAACAATAATAATAAATAAATCAGGAAAGATGAACGTGTCCGCGAGAAGCCTCCGCCGTGTGAGCAGAATATGGCGGAGTTTTTCCTCCAGGCAGGGAATGAATGTGTTTGACAGGAGCATGAAGCGCAGACAGAAGGACTGGGCTTCATCTTTACTGGACAGCCACAAATACGATTACCTTCGAGAAGAGGTCAGATCTTGTGCACAATGTTTGTTTTAAATTAGAGACAAAAGTGTGTGTGTGAACTTGTGTTTTTGTTGTGTTTGCAGGTGGGCAGAAGAGTGGCGGACAGAGTTTATGATGTCGCAAGGTCACTGTGCTTACATGCTATTATTAAATAATAATTCTGGAAAATATTCAATTATGGTATTAGTTTTACTTCGCGTCATCGGGACTTAATTTAATTTTGTGAGGTAGAAAAGGAGATATCTAGCAGAATATGCGTTCTGCACTGCCCTACAAAGACAGCATGACAAATGCCTTTAAAGTCCGCGTGTAATCAAAATGTACAATGTTTATTTTGCTAGCTCATGTTGATATTCTTAAAGTGAATAATTAATCTGTGCAAGCTGTGGCACTAGAAAAAATATTTTGTTTTGGTAATCTTTAATGAAAGTATGACAATTTGCTTTTGCGTTTGGTGCGTCGCTCCTTCTGTTGACGTCAACCTGAGGGTTTCCATAGAAACTGCATATTGACGCCATCTCTTAAGGCTGGTTTATACTTCTGTATCAAGTGATCGGCGTGACCCATGGCGCCTGCCTTGCGCGTAGTTGTGCATTTATACTTCTGCGTGCTGTTTGTGTTGCTCTGCAATAACACTTCTGAAACACTAGCAGGCAGTAGGTTATTATGTTCCTCTGTGTCGACTTTTTTCGGGGGTGTTTTCTGAACGCTACCTTAACGTACAAGTAGCTAAAACTCTCTCATTCAGAGGCGGGAACCGGCTGACATGCAACAACTTTAATCATCAGGAAACACAAAGTAAAGTAAAAAAAGTTTCCATCTGGAGCTCCTTCATGTGACTCGACACTTGTAAATACTCGCTCCATTGGCCTCGCTGCTCTCAGCGCCGCCCACACTTGTCACCACTACCAAGCTGACCAATCACAGAGCTTGAACTACGCATCGTTGCGATGTATAGTTAAATTTTTGAGAGGTCAGCGTCAGCCATGGCGAGGGCTATGTAACCACGCGAAGTATACATGACGCACAAGTATAAATCAACCATTACCATTAGTTTGCCAAAATAAAAGCCCCACCCTCTACTTAACATTCTATTTCAGCTGGAAGTACATTAACATAATAAAAGTCTCAGCAACTTCCGGTTCCAGAGTTTATGGTTTTTACACCAGCTTAAATTTTGTAGTTACTGCACATTTTTGACACCCTTGTTTTTATGAAACACGACAAGATTAAACCTGGAGACAGAAGAGATGTCATAAAGCCTAATTTAGGATTTAAAGTCCACGTGAACTCGAAGAAAGAAAAAACTGCCATAAGATAGGGAACTATAATATAAGGAACTATTTGAATATCTAAAATCTGAGGATTTAAAAAAAAAATAAAAATTGAGAAAATTGTCTTTAACTTTGTCGAAATTAAGTTCTTAGCAATGCATATTACTAATAAAAACTACATTATGATATATTTACAGTAGGAAATTTACCAAGTATTTTAATATAACACGATCTTTATTTAATCTAATGATTTTTCAAATGAAAGGAATTTTTTTAACCTATACAAGTTTATTTAGTTATTGCCAAACTATGCCCTTGCATAATAAGGCTGGTTTTGTTGCCCAGGGTCACAAATTAGCAATTAAAACTAATCATTAATAGAATGTTAATCGGGTAGAGTGAAATATTTGAATGCAGCTATTCCTGCTAAATATAATCAATTTAATACGTCAAAATTCCTGCAGACTAGGCAATACTATATATTGTACACTACAGTATGTCATACAATAGTTCTTTGTAATGAATAGTTGAATTGAAGTTATTTTGGGGGATGTCAACAGCTCTAGTCTCCAATCACTTTCATTGTAAGCTTTGGAATTCTGACTGGTATCTCCTAGTACTGTAATAGTACTGTAGGTTTTGCGGCGAAAACATGAGTGCCAGTAAACAATAACAAAACGTACATTTTTTGAATCCTCTAAATGTCATTACAGGACTTTCCCTCTGGCTCTGGATGTAGGATGTGGGAGGAGCCACATTGGAGAGCATTTGAGTAAGGTAAAACTGTTCTTAGTTTGGCAAGTATCCATTATATAAATGCGTATTTGAGTGCAAAAAAAAATTATACTTTGAGACATGAGAAGCTTGTAATCTTCCCTTTACTACATTAAAAAAAAAGCAGCATGAACATTCTTGGCAACATCTCCTTTTGTGTTTTTCAGAAGAATTAAGGTTTTAAGTTACATTCCTAAATTAAACGCATCTTATGGTAACACGGATTCTCTCTCATCTCAGGAGGTTGTCGAGTGTCTCTTCCTAACAGACATTTCAAGCTCGTCCCTGGTAAGAGACTTCATGTTTGTTTTATTGATGTGCGAATGCAACATACTGTAAATATATGCATTATAACTGCATATAATTTATGCCAATTCTAACACTGAAAATTTGGGGTCAGCTTGATTTCTTGTTGGTAAGAAATTAATAGTTTTATTTGGAAATAGCAAATCGGAAAAAGCAACGTTAAAGACTAGAGCTGCACGATATTGGAAAAAGCTGACATTGCAATGTTTCATTTTGGCGCAATATATATATTGCAATACGAATACAATTTCAGCAGATGATTTAAATAGCTCTATTTGGGAAGATTTCATTCATTTAAATCGACTGTGATGATCAAGTCTGTTTTATGCAGTGCGTTTGCATTCATTATAATAAATTACAAGCAAAAATAAGCAATGAACAGTGCTTTATGGTTTTCTGGGGAGTCTAACAGTATTCGAGTACAGAAATGAAATCAATGTGAAATAACATGATCATCATTGTCTAAATAATAAAAATAATATCTCTATGCTTTAATTTAATCCTGTCATGTGACTATTGCAGATACACACATTACGATAACGATGCTCAAACGATATATTGTTCAGCCCAAGTACATTAATTCATTCATTCAATCTCCTTCGGCTTAGTCTCTATTTCAGAGGTTGCCACAGCGGAATGAGCCACCAACTAAACCAGCATTCACACACACATGCACTATGGACAATTTAGTTTATTCAATTCTCCTATAGTGCATGTGTTTGGACTGTGGGGGAAACCGGAGGTCCCGGAGGAAACCCACGCCAACACAGGGAGAACATGCAAACTACACACAGAAACGCCAACCCAGCCGGGACTCGAACCAGTAACCTCCTTGCTGTAAGGTGACAGTGCTAACTACTGAGCCACTATGCCGCCAGACCAAGTGCAGACTTTTTATATTGTCGTTTTAAACTATCTATATATATATAAAAAAAATGGATTATGGTTTGAGAAAATGATGAAGTACTACAACATTTATGAGTATCATATTAGAGTGTTTTCTGAAGGATCACTTGGTTGACTTGAATGATGTTTAAAAAGCATTTACATCACAGAGGGACCATACATTTTAAATAGATTCAGTCAGAAAACACTTTTAATTTTAAATGATACAAATATTTTAAGATATTACAGTCTTTACATTAAGTAAATGCAGCCATGGTAGCCTTAAAAATAGTTTGCCTCGAAATGAAAACTCTGGCATCATCAAACCCGTTTCCTGCTTCTGTTGAACAGAAATAGAGACATACTGAAGAATGCTGGAGGGGGAAAACAGCCATTGACTTCCATTGTATTTTTGTTTCTCCTATAGATGCCAATTGTTTCCAGCATTCTTCAGAATATCTTATTTGGTGTTCAACAGAAGAAAGATAAATTCATAAACATTTACAATCACTTGAGTGCGAGTAAATGGGGGGCAAATGTTCATTTTTTGGGTGAACTAACCCCTTTAACACATTTATTAACACTTTTCTAAAATTGTGTAAATACAGTTGAAGTCAGAATTATTAGCCCCTGTATATATTTTCCTCCAATTTCTGTCCAGGTCTGTCCAAATCTCATTGCAAAGGTGCTAGTTTCACCCCGATGTTTTCCAGTTTGCGGTCTATAGTCACAGCCTGGTTTGTAACAACTCTGCTCACCACAGATTCAATCTGTTTCAATTTAAGCCAATTAGCAGAAACCCTGTTATCAAAGTTCCGAATAGATATATTTCTTTAATATCCTCCATGGACAGAGCGGCCAGGCATATGACGCCATACTTGTCCATCATGTATCCAGCTGTGACCGTCCCTGCAGGACAGTTGGGTTCCCCCGAACCCAGACTTCTCATCGAGAAGATGGTGTCAATTGCGTTCAGATACCAGTTGATCAAATCTATAATTCCTTATTTGTTTGGAGAGCAGGGCAAGGAAAGCCTCAGATATGGAATAAGACAAGACAAGAGGAGCCAGCTAGGAGAGATATGGGAGGGAGAGGAAAAAAGGGGCTAATAATATTGACATTAAAATGGTTTAAAAAAAATTAAATCTTCTTTTATTCTAGCCGAAATAAAACAAATAAGACTATAAAATATTATAGGAAATACTGTGAAAAATTCATTGCTCTGTTAAACATCATTTGAGAAATATTTGAAAAAGAAAAATCACAGGTTAATAATTTTGACTTTAACTGTATATGACTGAGATCTTCTTACTCTCTCTTCTCCAGAGGAACAGGAAGAAAAGTGATATTCCTGCTCATTGTGTGATGGCAGACGAGGAGTTCCTGCCCTTTAAAGAAAACACATTTGACCTAGTGCTCAGCAGTCTGAGGTATCACACCGCCCCAGTGCATAATGGGAAGATTTAAGGATGAGCTCTCATTTACAAACCCATATTTCTCTCCTCAGTATGCACTGGATCAACGACCTTCCCGGAGCTCTGCGACAGGTATGAGTAGCGCTGTATATCATTCATTCATTCATTTTCCTTCGGCTTAGTCTCTATTTCAGTGGTCGCCACAGCGGAATGAACCACCAACTATTCCAGCAAATGTTTTACACAGAAATGCCCTTTTAGCCACAACCCAGTACTGGGAAACCCCCATTCACACACACATTCATACACTATAATCAATTTAGTTTATTCAATTCACCTATAGCGCATGTCTTTGGACTGTGGTGAAAACCGGAGCACCTGGAGGAAACCCACAACAACATGGGGAGAACATGCAAACTCCACGCAGAAATGCCAAATGGCCCAGCCAGAACTTGAACCAGCGACCTTTTTGCTGTGAGGCGACAATGCTAACCACTGAGCTATCCTATGGATAAAATAAAAAGTTGCACTATTGTTTATCTCGGGGTCTAGCAAAAGACATGTATTGTTGCACAGTGAACGAATAGACATGTGTTGTGTTCAGATTCACCAGGTGTTGAAGCCAGATGGTGTGTTCATCGGAGCGATGGTCGGCGGTGAGACGCTGTACGAGCTGCGCTGTTCTCTGCAGTTGGCGGAGCTGGAGAGGGAGGGCGGGTTTGCGCCACACATCTCACCCTATACTGCTGTCACTGACCTGGGTAACCTGCTGGGACAGGCCGGATTCAACATGCTCACTGTGGTACATTTAAAGGGGCCCTATTATGCCCCTTTTTAGTCTCTGATCTCACTAGAGTGTGTGTGTGTGTGTGTGTGTGTGTGTGTGTGTTAAGTTTCTTCTCAAAATGCCACACTTTGCAACCTTTTGATCCAAATTGTGGTGTTTTGGTGACTGTCGCTTTAAATTCAAATGAGATTGTGCTCCCGGCCCACATTTCAAATTGGGGCGGAGCTACAAACATGTCATGCATCAACATAGCTGCAGATTTAGACACTGCATTTTAAAGGATTTCGTCAGCTTCGTGTGATTATATCGAGGCTCATTGTTGTGTTGCAGGACATTGATGAAGTTCAGGTCCATTATCCTGGTATGCTGGAGGTCATGAGGGATTTACAAGGTAAACTCTGTGTTAATGTCTAATGTTATCAAATGGAAGGAAAGTCTGTTCACATTGTGTTCCTGTTCTTCAGGTATGGGCGAGAGCAACTGTGCATGGAATAGAAAGTCACTCCTGCAAAGAGACACCATACTGGCGGCGGCTGCTATTTATAAAGGTGAGACTCATCTGGAAGTGCACCATTTGGAGTATTAAAACAAATTGAAATATTGAGAAAATTATCTTTTAAAGTTGTGCAATTTAGCAATCTAATCAAAGATGTATAGTAGGACATTTACAAAATATCTGATTTAAAAATCACTCATTTTGATCCATACATTCATTCATTCTATTTTCGCCCTTTATTAATAAGGGGTCGCCACAGCGGAATGAACCGCCAACTTATCCAGCATGTTTTACACAGCGGATGCCTTTCCAGCTGCAACCCAGCACTGGGAAACACTAATACACTCTTGCATTCACACACACTACAGCCAATTTAGCTTATTCAATTCACCTTTGGACTGTCTGGGAAACCGAAGGTCTTATAGTCTGAAATTAAAAAATTGAAATTTTAGGCCTTAAAATGTCTTAAATTGGCTGTTCTATGTCTTAAATATTTTTGCACAGGTCTTATTTTTCCGATGTCCATGTAACGCTACATCTAATGTTCATTTAAATTTTTTTTGGATGCTGTTGCTTGGTTTTCGTGGTGTTGTAGTTCTTTATTTCGCTAGTCATATTGTAATTTGCGGTATTACAACTACAAATGAGACCAACATGCAATAGCCAATCGGCTTTCTGTTATTAAACTCAGTGTGCACAGCGAATGTGACATCATCACTGTGTTTGCTGAGGTTCACTTTCTTTGCGCGCGACATGATTTCGGCTGGCTGAGTCAACAGATTTCCAGTGAACAGTTCACACGGTGCCGCATTTGATTTGAGTTAAATATGAATCACCTTCGTGACTGTACAGACATCTTTATGATCCGTCCATGCGTGATCATCATACAGATAAGCAGATGATCAATAATTCTTGGACAGAAATTACAACAGCCGTTGTAAAAGAGGATAGTTTTTGTAAAAGTTTGGATAAACCTGAGGTAAAAGTTTGTTAAAGCAAAATTTTTTTTAAAAGATGCCGTGGCAATAGTGGAGACCCATGTGGTTTTAATATTATAGAATATGTTTTTCTACCATTTATAGGTTTTACTCTGATGTATGTTACAATTTTGAAGTTAAATCAATATAAATAGCTACAAACTAAAATTAAGTAACAAGTTATGTCTTTGATAACTGGTAAGGATTATCGGTTTACAATATACTGATGCCCTGTTTTCTAGGCTTTATTGGTGATATAGGTCAGGAATGTTGGACCATTATTGCCTATTTAGCTTATAAGCAGAGGACAGAATCTAGCAAGAAAGTAATGCGTGAATTGTTGAGTGGGCAAAAAAAAAAAACCTAAGTATTTTTAGTACGCTTTTTTTGCTTTTACTCTTGCCATAATAAAAAAATAATTGTAGAGCAACCCATTTCTCTTATCATTGATATTTCACTTTAATAGGTAGAACTGTCTGAGATCAAAAGCGAGTGATGCATTAAAGTTTAATTCAAAAAATCTTTATTATAAAATCCTTATAATCATTAAAATAATATATAAAAACAATAAAAATAATTTGTTTAAAAATAAAGAATATCACAACGGCGAACACGTCAAATATAAAAGCCTCATCCGTTTCGTGAGGTGCGCTTTTCTTATTTTAATAACTCTATGAATTAAATATTTACATACAGTTGAAGTCACTACAATTACTAGGCCTCCTGTGAACGTTTTTTTCTTTACAATTATTTCCCAAATGATGTTTAACAGAGCAAGGAAGTTTCCACAGTATGTCTGATAATATTTTTTCTTCTGGAGAAAGTCTTATTTGTTCTATTTCGGCTAGAATAAAAGCAGTTTTTAATTTTTTTAAATCCCATTTTACGGTCATAATTATTAGCCCCTTTAAGCTATATTTGTTTACAATAGTCAACAGAACAAACCATCGTTATACAATGACTTGCCTAATTACCATAACCTGCCTGATTAACCTAGTTAAGTCTTTAAATATCACTTTAAGCTGTATAGAAGTGTCTTAAAAAATATCTAGTCAAATATTATTTACTGTCATCATGGCAAAGACAAAATAAATCAGTTATTAGAGATGAGTTATTAAAACTATTATGTTTAGAAATGTGTTGAAAAAATCTTCGCTTCGTTAAACAGAAATTGGGGGAAAAATATACAGAAGGGCTAATAATTCTGACTTCAACTGTATTTATGTTGTGTTTACCGACATTCAGAGATGTACGGCAATGAAGACGGTTCAGTTCCCGCCACCTTTCAGATCCTCTACATGATTGGCTGGAAGCCTCATGACTCTCAGGTCTGCTGCATTTTCATTGGCTGTTTGTTTAATAATGCTGACCAATCACATGTGAGATACTGACTTGTGATGAATTTACAGGCCAAACCAGCAAAGCGAGGCTCGGCGAACGTCTCATTTGCAGATCTGTCGAAAATAGGCAAACTTCAGAGCGACCAGCAGAAAAACCACCACAAATCCTGAAACAGAAACACATTTTTATTCCTCACGTCCACTTCTGAAGGAGCTGCGTTAATCATATGAACATGATCACATTGAAATGTCGCATCAACAAACTGTATTTTTGCAAATAAATAAACTGTGAATTCATCATGGCGCTGAAATGGCTCGTCACTGAATTACCAGATCAATCATTACATTCGCTTTCAGAAATAAAAAATGCTAACATGGTTTTAAAAATGTGTACGTCTTACTCTCAGCATTCAAAGTAAACACAATAATGCTAACGGCTAATATAGCAGTGCTATCCCTTTCTTCATGAAAACAAACCCCTCTGTACAGATCAAGTGTACAAGATACATTCTGCATATACATATGGCTTTATAGTACTTCAGTCAGAGAGTAATTTACAGCGTAGACTACAGTAAAAGCCCTTAAAGAGGCAGTTCACCCAAAAATTGCTGCCATTTAAAGGAACACTTCATTTTGGAAATATGCTAATTTTACGGCTCCCCTAGAGTTAAACGATTGAGTTTAACCACTTTTGAATCTATTCAGACAATCTCCAGCCTGACTTAAGCACATTTAGCTTAGCTTAGCACAAATCATCGAATCGGATTAGACCATTAGCATCTAGTTTTGCTAATTTTTCTATTCAAAGCTTTTGTAGTTGGCTTTCATATTCTAAGTACACAACATAACTACACAAACGTCAAGCTTCAAATAGCAAAATAATCAAAACTCTAACCATTTTTGAACGAGATGCTAATGGTCTAATCCGATTCAATGATCTATGCTAAGCTACGCTAAAAGTGCTCCCGCCAGAGATCGGCTGAATGGATTCAAACTCAACTGTTGAACTCTATGGGTGCAGTGAAATGAGCCTATTTCCATAAAAGCAGAGTGTTTCTTTACGATAATGGTGACTTTTTTCTTCAGTAAAACATTAAAGAAGATTTTTCAGCTTAACCTGTAATTCTTTGGCTACTTTTAAAGTAAATAAAATAATATACAGGCAACACAAAATTAATACATGGGGCTCATGAACTTAAATGTGTACTTATGACGTGAAATAATTGGACAGTGCAAGAAACTGAAAGTTATTTACAATACTATACTATTACTAATACTATTACCATTTTGAGACCTCAATGTATCACCACAAGCACAGATATTAATTTTATTTAGCCTGTATGTGTTTTTTAGACTCTAAAATGCTGATAATAAATTGATTTGCATTTTATGAATCACCAAAATCTACTTTAATGTAGTACTGAAGACAAAAAAGTCAACATCTTAGATGACCTAAATTGATTTTTGGTGTGAACTACCCCTCTAATTGAATCCAGGACAATTATTCTGAATCAAAAGCACTATTAGTTGATCTGGAAGTCATCGCCTCACAGTACAAGTGCTAATTTGAGAGCTTTGACCTCACAGTGGTTATAAAAACAACAGAAATCTGCTGAAATGTTATGGATTTTGCTGAAAATTGTTTGAAATGGCAGTATCTGTGGATTAGAATCCAGAATCAAGCATTGGCGATTCATTATTTACATCGAAAATGATTTAAAGCGAACCACGAACTGAAGTAGCAGCTACAGGACGTCCCGTTTGTCCACAGAAACAGGCTTCTTGGTTCTTAATGTAAACACTAGACGTTTAGAGCAGGTTATGATGATGAGGATGATGAAGTCTATATTTCTCATTCTTCAAAAGCGTTTAAAGCTCGAGTTAATGCCAGAAAGGCACTGACAAAACTATATACATATACTTTGGATTCTCAGTGTTGCACGATCCTGATTTACACCTTTCCTGAGTGAGTTTATGAGCGGGTACAGGTCGTATTTCACCTCAAAATAAAAATGCCTATTTGTTTTGTATTAGAATTTTCTTCTTATGATGTTATGACAATGCAGATTAATTTAAAAGACATAGCATTTAACCTTGAGTATTTATACATCGTAGTTGCACTGCTCTACTGGCATGTTTAATTTATGCTACTTTACATACAATATAATAAAAACAATATAATATAACAATATACATTTAAGTAATTCTAAGTTTAAGTACAAGTATATCAAAGAGAAAAAAAACATTACTATGAGAATCATATTTTAAAAAACTACAGAAAAATTTATGCTCATTGGAAATATTATAATATCTTAATATATAATATATATATATATATATACACATATACATATATATATATATAAATATATATATATATATATATATATATATATATATATATATATATATATATATATATATATAAATATATATATATATATATATATATATATATATATATATATATATATATATATATATATATATAAATATATATATATATATATTATATATTATATATATTATATATATATAATTTAAAAAATATTTATTTTTATTTTTAATTCAGGTTTTTCTACAACAGCTTTGTTTTACAGCCATTTTGAATTTTTAGTAATATAATAATAATAATAATAAATTATATTTGTTAATAAACAAAAATTGTATGTAATAATATGTAAAAAAGAATGATAGTCTATTGTGCGCATTATTTATAAATATCTTGACAATAATGTTCCCATGCAAAAAAAATAAATAAATCTGCATGAAGCTAAAGATCTGATTTTATGCAGAAAATATCATTTCTTATTTTGTTCGTTTTTATTTTAGGGTGAAATGTTTTGGAGTGAATTGGTTTGTAGTAAGTATTTGTATCAGAGATCGGCATGTAATCCATGAAAATGAGAGTTTATGTGTGTGTCAGCCCGTCCCATGGCTGCTGTAGTCGAACACCCCCTTCTTAAAGAAGGGCGAGATGTCCCAGACGGCGTGTTTGGAGAGATTGAGGCCGAACTCGTCTGTCCTTATTGGAGAAGCGGACGATGATGACATCATCACCCGAAAGAAGTTGCGCAGGTATTGCTGGAGGAACACAATGACATCATACATCAGCAGTGGTTCTCATTGGCTGGCGACTGAATGAACAATGAACACATTTTGATCACCTCCAGTTGGTTCCGGCGCTCTGCGATCGTCCGCTCGTCTCGGTTTCCGAAAATCTTCTTGGGCGGGAAATCCAAAGCAGCAAGCTTAAACACAACATTCAAGACAACGATAAATCAATTATTTACTAATATTGTTTTCATATTACTTATTTTAATATTAGTTACTAATTATTCTAATATCATTCAAATAGAATACTTCTAATATTAAGTTACCAATTATTTACTAATATTATTTACAAGACAAAAATAAATCAATTATTTACTAAATACAGTTTATTTGCCCTCCTGTGAATTTCTTCTTTAAATATTCCCCAAATTATGTTAAACACAGAAGACATTTTTCACAGTATTTCCTGTAATATTTTTTTCCTCTGGAGAAAGTCTTATTTGTTTTATTTAGGCTAGAATAAAAGCAGTTTTTAATTTTTTTAAAAACCATTTTAAGGTCAAAATTATTAGCCCCCTTATGCAATATTATTTCTCGATTGTCTACAGAACAAACCACTGTTATATAAAATTATTAAAAAAATATATATTATCCATATCTTTAAACAAATTTATGCTTAATTGTATGCAAAATAGGGTCCTAATTTTTTTTATTTTGTCCTATTATTATGAATTGCTTAAAATTTACTATAAATATACTAACGTAATGACAAGTTAAACATTTAAACCTTCACATTTATGCATTTTTCAAATTATCTTATTATTTAAAAATATATATATTGAATAAATGAAAAACTCTTATTGTCTGAAAAAAACGGGAAAAAAAAATCCATGCTCCTAAAAATGTACTTAAAAAAGGTCTACAAATTATAAAAATGTACAAGAGATTCATTTTATCTAAACTGATTTTCTTTTGTAACATTTAAGCATTAATTTAAAATGAATGAAGACGACGACATGGTTTAATGTTTAAACACATTTGATACAAACATTTTTAAACATTATATAGATTGGTACACTTTTACATCATACCTCTGGATATTTGAGCTTCATCGATTTGTGCATCTCCCGAAAACGACTGTATCTTCTGAACACAGTCCAGGTTTCATCCAGAACAGTGATCTGAACCCGGACACAGAAAACTCAGCTCTCAAATACACACACACACACAGATTTCACCGCTCGCAGATATACAGAGTAAAACACAGACAAACCTTGACTTCAAACTCAAAGTGCTCGTCTTTGCCCTGTCCACACAGCACATAGCGTGGGATGCAGATCTTCACCGGATCCTTCAGACTCTCGGGACTCAGATCCAGAGGAATCGACACCAGCCGCTGTGGGAAAAAGGGCAAATACAGTCAGGAAACATTCTCCATTTGAGCGCTCAGAAAATAACATTCAAAAACATACAAGACGGTACCTCGTATTTGAGTTTGCGCTGGTCGAAACGCCTTTTATCATTGTCCTGTGAGATTGAAAGGGAGTTCATTAGAGTCACATGCCTGCTGAGATATACAGTACTGTGCAAAAGTCTTTGGCCACCATTAGGTTTGTCATTTTAGTATAATTATTTGTATTTATTTATAATATAGTATAATAAACTCTCCCTCTTCACCTGAACAGTAATGATATTTGTAGCTAGCACAAGCTTTAGCTAGCAGAAGCCATTTTCTGAAAACAGTGTTGTGTTTTTCCTCAACTTCGTGTCCATACTTCTTTTCTATCTGTTTATATCTTGACCAAAACTGTTGGGGGGACCAAAACTTGTGCACAGTACTGTATATATTGTCTGTATATGTAATACTGTATACATTATTAGTAAGGCTGGGTATTGATTCAGATTCTGATTCACAAGCTGTCAATTTTATTCAGTTCTTGATTCGATTCTCGGTTTGATTTAGTGGGTATAGATTTAATACAATTAAATGAAATAAATAATAATAATAAAATATGAAATACAGCAAGGATTTTATAAAATTATATATATTAGCCACCTTTGAATTTTTTTCTTTTTTTAATATTTCCCAAATGATGTTTAACAGAGCAAGGAAATTTTCACATTATGTCTGATAATATTTTTTTCTTCTGGAGAAAGTCTTATTTGCTTTATTTCGGCTAGAATAAAAGCAGTTTTAAATTTTTTATGAACCATTTTAAGGTCAATATTATTAGCCCCTTTAAGCTATATTTTTTTCTTAGTCAACAGAACAAGCCATCATTATAAAATAACTTGCCTAATTACCCTAACCTGCCTAATTAACCTAATTAACCTAGTTAAGCCTTTAAATGTCACTTTAAGCTGTATAGAAGTGTCTTGAAAAATATCAAGTAAAATATTATTTACTGTCATCATGACAAAGATAAAATATATCAGCTAATAGAAATGAGTTATTAAAACTATCATGTTTAGAAATGTTGAAAAAAATCTCTGTTAAACAAAAACTGAGGAAAAAAATAAACAAGGGGCTAATAATTCTGGGGGGCTAATAATTCTGACTTCAACTGTATATACACACACACATAGGTGTAAAAAAGAAATTTTGCAGTATACTCAAGATAATATTTCCAATTTCTTTTAGTTTGGCCTATATATATATATATATATATATATATATATATATATATATATATATATATATATATATATATATATATATATATATATATATTTATATAATATACATAAATATATAATATACATAATGTATATATATTTAATGTACATATATATGCATACATACACATATATATATAATATATATACACACACACACACACACACACACACACACACACACATACATATATATATATATATATATATATATATATATATATATATGTATATATATATATATATATATACATATACATACATACATACATACATATATATATATATATATATATATATATATATATATATATATATATATATATATATATATATATATATATATATATATATATATATATATATATATATATATATATATATACTTTTTTTATGTAAAAACCACTAGATCACAAGCTTCAATATGCTTCATAAAAAATAAAAGAAAGTGGTGGAGTTGGCGTTTGCAAGCATTTATAGATGCAAATTGTGAACGCTCCATGTTTTGTAGTAACAAACTTTGACAGTAACTAAAGTTTGGGCAGGAAAACCACAGACACAGTAATAATGCGCAGTAGTTATTATAGTGTAGGGGCGGGCCATGCTCTGTGGCTCTATTGCATCATCGTGCCACCGTCTTAGCCCCTCCCCCAAAAAAATCTTGAACATAGAACTGGTGAAAAACCGCTTAAGGGGCCGAACACAATGAACGCACTTTTTGTGTTGAGAGGCGCACCCTTTTTATTGGTTTACTAACAGCCGTGAGCGTTTTGCGTGCTGCTTAAGCATCCTTCGTGCCGTTACGTTTGAACTGCCTGCTGCGCCCCATGTTTTTGCCGTTGTGCGATTGCAGTAAAAAAAAAAAAGTTAAGAGCGGGAAAAGTGTTACGTCACTCGCGTCTTTTTTATTCTCCAATCAAATGAAAGTAAAGGCGGGGTTTCCGTAGAGGAGACAGCAGTGTTTGTGTTGTCAAGACAACTACGGAGGCTTCTGAAGATAGACAAGAGACTAGTGGTTGCTGTTTTGAGTTGTCCCGGAGCTGTATGACTTCACAAATCTTGAATATAACAATATTATTAAATATTACAATTATACCAATATCAACAGCAACACTCGCGCACAATACGCAGCTGATTCAGTCGTTGCTTAGCCACATAAAAATGCACTGCACTTCTTTTTTTCTAGTCAACAAAGTGCGCCTTACAGTTTCAGAGCGGAAATCACATTCACTGTGATCGACCCCTAACTCCAGAATTCAGTGCAACAAACTTCAGAGTCTCAGTAATATATTTCAGTGATACATTTTGAACAGTTCAGAAACCACTGTCAGAAATTTCCTTACCTGGACTTTAAAGTCTGCATGAAATAAAAATTTACCATGTGTATATTGCTGGCTCACATTGTTATTCTTTAGGTGAGCAATTAATCTGTGCAAGTTAATCCACACAAAAAAAATGTTTGTTTTGGTAATCTTCAATCAAATTTTGTTTTTGTATTGCGGTCCTTCTCTGTTGATGTCAACCTAAGGGTTTCCATAGCAAGTGTAAAGTAATATCCTTAGCCACGCCCCTCTTACCGTCAGTGTGCTATGAGGGAATGATGCTCAAAATGAAAGCCCCACCCCCTACTCAAAATTCCGTTTCAGTTCAGACTGCACTATTTTTTTTTCAGTGTTTTCACCTTTAATTGACAGGACAGTAGAGAGTATTGACAGGAAAGTGTGGGGAGCAGAAAGAGGGGGAAGGATCGGCATACGACCGCGAGGCTGGAATCGAACTCGGGTCGCCGTGAGCACCGGAGTGCATGTGTCGACGCGTTAACCACTACACCACTGGCGCCGACTAGACTGCACTATTTTCTAAGTAGTCACAGATGTTTTCACACTGCATGACTATCTGGGCTAGCGTTTCGTCGCTGCTTTGTTTACACTGCAAGATGTATCAGCGACAGGGGTTCACACTGCATGACTTTAAAATAGGAAGAATCGCTTCCAACTTTGTCTCAGTACGAAATGTCTCTCACAACCAAACACACGCGAGAACTGACATACAAACAATGTGAGGTCACGTCGTATATCTTTTGTTATTAACTACATAATGAGAAAGAAGCCTTTAGTGGGGTAGAAAATCTACTTTTTTTGCTCACCTGGCTTTGAAGGGACTCAGCAATTTCTTTTTTCTTTATCGACCTGGATGTGTTATTGCTCAGATGGGTGCTCCTGCCAAATTTACACTAGTTTTTCCTCCATTTCTTGGGTCCAAATAGACAGAAAAGAAGCTCTTTTAACTTCTACCCAACCCTCCCACTGGCCTGCAGACACCCACACTGGTGGATCCTGCCCTTCTTTTTGGCTGTAGGTAATCGCCAATGTTATTTTCAATCAGAACACATTTCACACGCAGACAGCTCCAGATATTTAACAAGCCAAATATCTCATGAGTGTCGGCAACTCATCAGCGATTCTCTCACATCATGTCTTTGATAGTTCATACTGTGTGATTGTTACTCCCGTGAACAAGCACCGATTTGCCTGTGATATCAGGCATTTGTCAGTGAATTCTTAAAATCTGTGGGCGAGTCAAAATCGGGGCTAAACTCATGCAACTCGGGATTAGAAGTGCATCAACACACTGAAATAAAAGTCTCAGCAACTTCAGTTTCATGCGAACTTTAAATGAAAATCTAAATACATTATATTTGCACAGCTCTCATTACCAGCAGCTGATTTCAGGGGTCAAGCAAGCACTTATTTGTCATTTCTTCTCATCAGTGAGGTTGCAAAGACAGTCAGGTGAGGTGAATCTAGGTAAGACATCAGTGGACAGGCCGCATGCTCCCAAAAAAAGGAAAAAAAACAACCAATCCACTCAGGGAGTGTGAGTTGTATGCAAATCAGGGGCTGGATCATGCAAATCACAGAGCGCTCAGCTGAAGATGATTGGCTGAGGGCTGTGCTTACCTCATCCGTCAATCTAACAGAGCTACCCTCACTATCCTGCTCCTCCTCCTGTTAAACAACCGTGGGGATGGAAAAAAAAAATTAATCCTGAGTGTTTCATGGGATTATTGTATGGAAGCTTGTTTACAATTTGAGATACAAAAATACAGTAAATTCTCATGTTTGGACTTTTGCTCCACATGCTATTCTGAGGTTATATATTGCAAAAGAAACAAGTAAAAATAGTGAGATGTAAACTTATTAATACTGATGCTAAATACTTATAATTGTACACTACCTGACAGAAGTCTTGTCTCCTGTCCAAGTTTTAGGAACAACAAATAATATGTTGACCTCTAGTTTATCATTTGATATCAGAAGTGGCTTATTTGAAAGGTAAAGGCCTCAAGATTACACTTATTTTACCAAAATAAAATATGATCATGCCTTGATTTTTAATTATTTAATTAGGACAGTAAGGCCTGACTTTGCTTAGACAAAAGTCTTGTCACTTAATAAAAATAATGTACAGTATAGAATATAAAGTCATGGTACAGTGGGAAAAGAATGAATATTGTGTTTGACTCCCATGAGCTTGGAGGACTGCATCCATACATCTCTGCAGTGACTCAAATAACTTATTAATAAAGTCATCTGGAATGGCAAAGAAAGTGTTCTTGCAGGACTCCCAGAGTTCATCAAGATTCTTTGGATTCATCTTCAATGCCTCCTTAATCTTACCCCAGACATGCTCAATAATGTTCATGTCTGGTGACTGGGCTGGCCAATCCTGGAGCACTTTGACCTTCTTTGCTTTCAGGAACTTTGATGTGGAGGCTGAAGTATGAGAAGGAGCGCTATCCTGCTGAAGAATTTGCCCTCTCCTGTGGTTTGTAATGTAATGAGCAGCACAAATGTCTTGATACCTCAGGCTGTTGATGTTGTCATCCATTCTGCAGATCTCTCGCACGTCCCCATACTGAATGTAACCCCAAACCATGATTTTTCCTTCACCAAACTTGACTGATTTCTTTGAGAATCTTTGGTCCGTGTAGGTTCCAATATGTCTTCTGCAGTATTTGTGATGATTGGGATGCAGTTCAACAGATGATTCATCAGAAAAATCGACCTTCTGCCACTTTTCCAAATGATCAACTAGAAGTCAAGTTATTATTTGTTGCTCTTACAAACGGGATCCACAACAAGACTTTTGTCAGGTAGTGTAAATAAGATCGTATCCGTTGTGCTTATATTGTATTGTATGTGTTTTGGTTTTTATGTTGTCATTTGAAAGTGTTTTTTTTGTTGTTCTAAATCGTTTGAAAAATGAATAAATAAAATGATAATAGTAATTTAATTAATAGTAATATAAAAAATGTAGATATAAAAAAAAATATATATAAAAAAATTCAAAAGCCGAATTTGCAAGTTTATAAATCAGAAATTTAAGAATAAAAGTCCCAATTGTGACAAAAGTTGTAGCAGAAGAAAAGTTAACTTGGAATTCTGAGGGGGAAAATCTGAACTTTATAACATGCAAATTTGCAATTATGAGTTTGCAATTTAAAATTCACTGAAAACAAATTAAGCTTGCAAGATTAAAATAGTCTTTCTCACCATTTCAAGATTAATGAGAAGCAGCAAATGACTTTCACTGATGTGTTTTGTGGTAGAAACAAGCTTCCATACTCTTGTGTTTGATTAAAGGGACATCACTGATGAAACTTTGATTGCACTTGCAGGATTGCATGATAAAATCATCACAGAAACTGCACAAAATAAATTAGCAGGATCTGAAAATTAAGTCTAAAAAAAGGAGTATTTATTATATACTATTTCAGATTACTAATATTTTCTATTATCCTTTAACTTACATGTTATAATTCCATTTTAATTTAAATAATTGTAGGTACTTTTACCATTTTTAGTTAGCTTTCGTTTAGTTTAGCTATTCTTTTTAAAGACTTCCACTTAGTTAATTAATCTTCATTTCAGCATTATGAGTTTGTCAGGAGCACTTTTAGCTTAGCTTAGCATAAATAATTGAATCGGATTAGACCATTAGCATCTCACTCAAAAATGCTAAGCGTTTCGATTATTTTTCCTATTTAAAGCAATTCTCTTCTTTAGTTTCATCGTGTGCTAAGACTGACAAAAAAAAAAATAAAATAAAAAAATCAATAAGTTGCTTGTTGATTAATATTCCAGTATGGCAGTAGCCATATATCAGCCTAAAAATAGCAACTTTACATTTCTGTTAGTCTTAGTACATGAATCAACAGAAGAGTCCAGTTTTAAAAAGGAAAATTATGTAAACTCTTCAGTTATTTGAGTGAAATGCTAACGGTCTAATCCGATTCAATGATTTATGCTATGCTAAGCTAAGCTAAAAGTGCTCCCGCCAAACCAGGAGATCGGCTAAATGGATTAAAAAATAGTAAAACTCAACTGTTTAACCCTAGGGGAGTTGTAAAATGAACCTATTTACAAAAAAGTGGACTGTTATACTACATATATTAATTTCAAAAGACAAAGATGATGTATGGGTCCATCTAGAGTACCTGCAGTGAGTCTGAGGACAGTGACAGCGTGTTGTTGTTTTCTCTGTTCAGCAGGTTGAGTTTCTGGAGCCTCCTCTGCACCTCCTCTTCAATATATGCGTTTAGCCTGAGGGAGAAATGAGAAATTACATCAACAGTTCAGCTCAGTCATCACTAACCGTTTCCATCCAAAGATGGAAATAAACCCATGCGAACATGGGGAGAACATGCAAACTCTACACAAAAAAGGCCAACTGGCCCAGCTGGGACTCGAACCAGTGACCTTCTAGCTGTGCTAACCACTGAGCCACCGTGCCGCTCCCATCTTTCCAAATCATAGAATTTTTTTTTCTCAATTTAGGGCAAATTTAGTTTCAATCGGATGAACTTCACAATATGAGGAAAAAAAGGTAATTTTAACTTTGTTTCAGGCTGACTTTAATGCGATATTCCAAAATGCATATTAAAAACAGGTGGATGGAAGCATAGCTAGGGTTTGTTAGGGATGATGGAATACCTCTCGTCTCCTATAGACAGAACGGTGGGCAGGGTGTGAATGGGACTGACGGGCGACTGGTTTTTCTCTTCTCCGCTCACACTGAGACTGCGAACGCTTCCTTCACTCTCGCTGATCCTCTGCTTCAGCTGCGCGATCTCTCGCTCCATCCTGACAAACACACACAACATACAATCACATAGCATTTCCAGAGTTCATGGAAGAAGAAAAAAAAAAAAAAAAGTGTAAAGTGTTTACTTGTTTATTTGACTAATTTCTTTGACGGCTGTTAATGTTCGCATTAAAATAATTATGACCTGAAATGGGTTTAACATGTTTGTCACACTTGCTTTCAGATCCATTCATTTTCCTTCGGCTTAGTCCCATATTTATCAGGGGTCGCCACAGCGAAATGACCCGCCAACTTATCCAGCATGTGTTTTACGCAGCGAATGCCCTTCCACCTGCAACCCAGTACTGGGAAACAACCCCTCCAAAAACAGAAAATTGACATAATTTACTCAACCTTTACTCATTCCAAACTGATTTGTCTTTTTTTCTTCTGTTGAAAGCAAAGGAAGATATTTTGAAGAAAACTGGAAACCTGTAACCACTGACTTCATAGTATTTTTTTCCTTCTGTGGAACTAATATATATATATGTAATGAATCAAAGAATCATTGACTTCCGTCGTTTCTTTGCCAACTTTTATTTAAAATTTGGGTTGGGTGGGTAATAGTACACCACCTTTTTTTTCGGACTACGCCACTGCCCTAAACCTAATAACTGGTTGGGCCATCCTTAGCAGCAACAAGTGTAATTAAATAAATGTCTTTGATAACTTGTCTGTTACTGCACGGTGAAAGAACCACCCTTTTAAAGTCATGCCACAGCATCTCAATTGGATTCAGGTCAGGACTTTGACTAGGCCACTCTAAAGTCTTCATTTTGTTTCTTTCCAGCCATTCAGAACTAGACTTGCTGGTGTGCGTTGCATCATTGTCTTGCTGCAGAAACTAGGCTTTCTTCAGCTTGAGGTCATTAAACAGATGGCTGGATATTTGCCTTGTACACAGCAGAATTTATGCCTCCATTTATGGCAAGTCTTTTAGGTTCTAAAGCAGTAAAACAGCCCTGGACCATCACACTACAACAAACACATTTTACTGTTGGTATGATACACTTTTTCTGAAATGTGGTGTTACTTTTCTGCCACACATGATGGGACACACACCTTACAAAAAGGTAAACTTTTGCCTCAAGACAAAGTTCTTGTGGATCTGTTAATTAAACGTTCACACTCTGCTGCTCTTACTGGGGGAATGTGCAATCAATGCATTTAAATTGGCCACCAGGGTGATCAAATTTAGCAATGAAACCTCCAACACTAGATTGGCCAGTGTTTCAATTTCATTGTCCAAACACTGTACACACATACACATACACACACACACGAACCTGTCCTGCTCCAGGTCGTGCGCTGGAGTGCTCCTGCAGGTGCTGTGTGTGGACTGTGAGCGTCTGCGGGGCGTGTGGGCATCAGGCTCCAGGCTCAGGCTCCTGCGGTAGGCCGAGTGTCTCCTCTGAAGGCGAGCGACGGCCTGCTCCAGAGCCTCCCGCTGCTGCTTCTCTCTCCACTCCAGGATCTCCTTCTCCTTGCGTCGCACCTTCTCCTCCTGCCGGGCCACGTTGGCGGTGAACTCGTAGGACTGCTGGAGCTGCTGTAACTGCTCAGCGCTGGCACTGTACTGACACAGACGCTCCTCCTTCTCCTCCAGCTCCTTCTCCACCTGCACACACACACAAATAATGCTCAAACGAACAGCTCTTGGGTTTGAAAAATAGCATGTTTGGTATTCTGATCAACATAATGCTTGTGCTCTTCTTTGGAAAAGACTGGCATGATTTAAAGGACCCCCTATTATGCAAAAATCACTTTTATAAGGTGTTTAAACACAGTTGTGTGACAGCAGTCTGTGATTATAGACACGATGAAGAGTGACTATAAACTGTTCTGTTGCACACTCTAATTTACACACTTTTACGTTATAATAGAGGTAGGTAAACTGTATCACAGCACAAGTTGACCTGATAGAGTGTCTCGTCCAGCTCTTTGTCCATGTCGTCTGCAGCGGGACAGTCTGGTCCTCCTCTAAAGCGCTCCAGCAGGTCTCGGGCTCTCTGTTTCTCTTCTGAGATGGCGGGCAGCTGTTTCTCACACAGAGACATGAGCTGCTTCTCTTTAAACTGCAGCCTGTGTTCAGCCTGCTGGACCAGAACCTCCTCCTGACCCAGAGACGACACATCCTGAACGCCTCGTTCCATCAGATCCCGAACCTGCAGCAAGACCACACTACAGTCAATCACACAAACATCTGATTCATTTCAGATTCTGTTCAGTTCTGCTCACAGTTTCTTTCTGCTAATGTTTAAAGTGAGTGAGCTTTTCAGATGGATTTAAAGCCGAGACTTATTTTATTAAACTGTTTATTAAAAGAATGATTTATTAAATTCAGTTGGCCATGAATCAGACATCACTGCACATGATGAGCATGTTTACATGAACACCGATACTTCCACTTTAATATGATTAAGAGAATACTCTGATTGACGCCCCATTCACACAGGGTGTAGGCTTCAACGCTTCCCATTCACTTTGAATGGTGACGTCAGGCGTTGCCGAGCTGCATTGTGGATCCGTCGGCACCGCTTCAGAGGCGCTGCTCGCTGCAGAAGTTGGGACTTGCCCAACTTTTCAAGCATCGACGGAAGCGTCAGCCAATCAGATCGCTGTATGCAAATACACCAGCTCAGACAGTGGCCTATTGCTGACTAATTTCATGGCGTCAGCCCCAACTTCAGACACACCCTCTGTCAAGCGTTGACGCTGAAGCCCCGTGTGAATGGGGCATAAGAGTTCTTCATGTAAACAACGATTTTTGATTACCTTAATCCAACTAAGGCACAATCCCAATTCTACCCCTTAGCCCTTCCCCTTACCCCATCCCTCGTTTTGCGTGTTCATGTGAAGGGTAAGGGTGTCCCAATTCTCTTTAGCTTGAAGGTGTAGGGGTAAGGGGAAGGACTAGATACCCCTTGAAACAAAGATTTTTCAGGACCACACTCAAAACCAAGGGGTAAGAAAATTTCCCAGAATACACCATCTACAGCGGCAGCATACTGTAGCTGCATATGGAAGTCGGGAGATGCACAAATTAGTAATAATTGTCATTATTACAAATTTTTACAACAAGCAAGCACATGTTTAAAACATTCATAACTGCATTTGTGTTTTAGAGTCATGCTTAAAAAAAAAAAGTGCTAAAATAAAACCCGCTAAATTTCACTGTCTATAATCCATAATAATAACTCCTGTACAGCAGTCCCACAACATTCTGACACTCGAATACCCTCGAACACCCTGTCAGAAAATTCTAGTGGCTGGGAATGAGCTTTTTACAGTGTCTGCTATAATGTTAATGTTGTTTTCGTGTGTTTACATAGATCAATATGGCCATGATGTAAATGCACAGTATGGCTACGACCTTATTGTCACATTATATCGTTATGATAACATGAGATATGCCTTCAGTGATGTCCTGAAGATAAATATCAAAAAAATAAAACAACTGGAATAACTAAAGCAGTCGCCATCGTCTGATCTCATATGAAGCAAGAGATCGCGATGACATGTGATGACGTGTGCAGGTGCTGTAGTGCTGTCCCATTTTTTTGCGGGTGAATTTTGGAGCCCTTCCCCTTCACACTCTGTTTCAAGAGCCAAGGGTAAACCAAAGGGGAAGGAATAGGGGTACAAAAATAGAAATTGGGATTGGGCCTAAAGTCATAATCGAAATAAACAGGAATTTAATTAAGACGTGGATGTGGAGTATTTCTGTTTAAGTGCCGTACAGACATGTAAACACCTTAATCATGTAAACACCTTAATCATGTAAACACCTTAATCAAATGATTACCGTTTTGTAGTACTTTTCGCTACATTTTGCGACAGGACACACACACACGGCAGTAGGGCGTTTGATGACAAACAAATGAAAATGGCTAAACAATGGAAAATTACTATTATTATTATTACAATTACTACGACTACTACAATAACTCATTCATTCATTTTCTTTTCGGCTTAGTCTCTTTATTAATCTGGGGTCGCCACAGCAGAATTAAACGCCAACTTATCCAGCACTCGTTTTACACGGCGCATGCCCTTCCAGCTGCAACCCATCTCTGGGAAACATCCATACACACTCAGTCACACACTTTGAAGAATTTTAGTTTTACTACTATAACTAATTAGTATTATTAATTATGTTATTAGGATTAGATTTATTATTGTAATTAAGTTTTTAAAAAACATTTGAATTCTTTTTTTTAATCGTTTCTGAAGATTTACTTTAAAATGTAAAATAAATAGTCCATTACATGGGCTCAACATATATCAACTATTAACTGATTTTTTCCAGCTGTGGCGGCTACCTGACTACCTGTGGCGTTATTTCAATGACAAATGTTGTGAGCGCAGTATTACAAGATCGCATTCGCATTTATGTAATAGCCTATGAGCATACGAATCTCTTTGCTTGCGCGCCGATTTCCTCTGCTCATGCACAAAACTTCTTGCACACCCCCTCAAATATACGCTGCTCAAGTGCAGATCTTTTTTTGCGCTCTCAAATAAACGCTGCTGAAGTGCGATTTAGTGCGTTTATGTAACAAGTATGTTTCATTTATTTGATTTGCAAGGAATATTTATGAATGTCTCCAATAGACCTACAGAGCAGTATTAATGCGTCCTGAAGTAAAGTGAAACGGCTATACGTCGTGTTTGCTGGCCTCACGCATCACGCACCTGTCAGTCAGTTAGCACGTAACCTTAAAAGGTAAACAAATGACGCACAGCACTACTACTGTTACAGAAAAGTTTGCGCTGTTATAATTCACTTTCCTTTTAATACGCTTTGGTGCGATTATCACCCGCTATTAAAAAAAACACAACTGAATGTTTTGAATGAGAAGCTGTAATGTAGCCGTGGCGGGATCAATTTTGGCGTGGCGCCCCGGCATGGAAGAATGAATGTAGCGGAAATCATGACAGTTGAAGTCAAAATCCCCTCCGGTGATTTTTGTTTCTTTTTTACATATTTCCCAAACTATGTTTAACAGAGCAAGAAACTCTACAGTTTTTTTCTATAATATTTTTTCTTCTGGAGAAAGTCTTATTCGTTTTATTTCTGCTAGAATAAAAGCAGTTTTTAAATAAAAATAAAACATTTTGAGGTCAATATTATTAGCCCCCTTAAGCAATATTTGATTACAACTGTCTACAGTATAAACAATCGTTTTACAATGACTAGCCTAATTACCCTAACCTGCCTAATTAGCCTAGTTAAGCCTTTAAATGTCACTTTAAGCTGTATAGAAGTGTCTTAAAAATATCTAGTCAAATATTATTTACTGTCATCATGGCAGAGATAAAATAAATCAGTTATTAGAGATGAGTTATTAAAACTTTTATGTTTTAAAATGTGTTAAAAAAAATCTTCTCACTGTTAAACAGAAATTGGTAGACAAAAAAAAAATACAGAAGGGCTAATAATTCTGATTTCAACTGTATATCGTTATATGAGATTTTCGCTTTACACTCCATTATGCATATTTATCCCAAACACTGAACAACCAAAACATAAATAGCATCCAAAACAGAGGTGTTCCTCGAGTTGTGAGACAGTACCTGTCTCTGTTTGTCCTTGTGCGAGTGCATCATGAGTGCGAGTGCCGTGCGTTCATGGTCCAGCTCTCTCTCCAGCCGGTCCCGCTGCTGCATCAGACTGTCCTCCAGCAGCTCCAGCTCCTCCAGCTGCGTCTGCTTGAACTGATGGTACCGCGTGTGTGCGCTCCTGCGGGCCGCGTCCCCGCTTTCCTCCTCCTCCCCGTCGATGCGCGCCTCTTTGGCTCTGAGCAGCTCCTCTTTGAGCTCGGCAAGCGTCTGTCTCTCCTCCTGCAGACGCCGGGCTTCATCCGGCATTAGCAGAGCGGACGCCTCCTCGCTGCGCTCCCTCAGCTGCTCCTCCAGACGCCCAACCAGACACAGCTGCTCCTTCTCGCGCTCCTCCAGACGCCTGTGAGGCCAGATAAAGATTATGATGTCACACTTAGGCACTCTATACTGTTTCAGATTTTGATTTTAAAAGATGAAGTTTGATGAACTGAATGAGCCTGTCCGACTGTCAGTGAATGTCAAATGAAAACGTCCCTTACCTCAAAACTCTTTTTTTGCCCAGTAGGTCTACCTTGTGTTTTATTTGCTAATGCAAGCTATGTTTTAAAAGATAAATATAATGTATAAAGCTATACATTATTTATATGACTTCAATAATTTATTTTTGTTTATTTTTATAATGGACAATGCACAGATATTGATGTTTCACACTGTTTTTACACTACATTATTTGAATCTAACAAGCTTGTTTACATTACTCTATTTACATTAAATCTAAATCCATAATATCAGAAATGACAACAGATTGTTAAGATTTAATTAATGTTAATTTTAATGTTATTGAATAATGCACTTGACAGATTTCATTCATTCATTTTCCTTCTGCTTAGTCCCGGATTTATCAGGGGTTACCACGGCGGAATGAACCGCCACTTACTTGACAGATGTGTTTTTAATTTCAGGTGGTTTGTGTAATGCGTTTCATGCTTGGTAAAATAACCTCTAATTGCATCTTTAATGATTTTCAACTAATTACAATGTCTTGTCCCGATTTAGCTGGTTTTGATGCAAAAGAAAACTTACCTTGTTAAAAACCAAAGAATTGTCTAAAGTGACATTTATGAAAAAAAGGCATTTTATTTGCTAGCTAATAGCCTTGTCATTACATAAAAAATGAAACTTTTGAGCCTAATTATAGGAGCCTGATTGAAAATGATCATTTACAAAAAAAAAGGTCTGATGGATTTAGAGGGTTTTGCATCTGAACTCTTCATACATATATATATATATAAAGAGAGAGAGAGAGATAGACATGCCAACAAAAACAAATTAATAGAATCCATACTAATTATTGTAAACAAGTATAGATTAATAGCATGTAGAATAAAACAATAATTAAATTAGTAATACTATTCAGTATTATTTTTTGCAATTATTAATATTAATCAAATTTAATTTTATTACATAGTGTATACAGTACATGCATACATACATACATACATAATATATATATATATATATATATATATATATATATATATATATATATATATATATATATATATATATATATATATATAATAACTTAATTATTTAAATTAACTTTTATTAGTTTTTTCATTATTGTCTTTTATTATTATTCATATATATATATATATATATATATATATATATATATATATATATATATATATAATAAATCTATCGTAATTATAAAACATAATTGTAATTCTGCACATGTAGAAAAAACAAAAAAGAATAAATATAATGCAACTATTTTTACAAATATTCTACGTTACATGTTAAATACATACTAGATTAAATGTTATTCAATTATTTATTTGGTGAAAGAAAATACTACACATAATATTATTACCTTAATTATTAATAATATAGCCTATTATTATTCATGTTATTATGATTAGATCTATTATTGTAATTAAGTATTTAAAAAACATTTTAATTCTTATTTGAAGTTTTGAATTGTCTGTAAGTTTGATCAAATTGCCTCACTCCAAAATGTAATATTGAGATAACTCAACAGATCTCTCATTCAGGTAATTACAAGTACATGACGTAGTCTTTTAGATTATGTTTTTGACCTGCGCTCCAGCTGGAGTTTGACGGCCTGCTCCTCTCGTTCTCTCTTGAGTCGCTCCAGCTCACGGAAGAGCTCGGTTTGCTCTGCTCGCTCTCGCTGAGCCTGAGTTTTTTCTTCTTCCTCCAGATCCTCATCCTCCTCCTCCTCGTCTTTCTCCTTCTCCTCCAGCTCCTGCTTCAGCTGTTTCTGCTCCTCCTGCTCCTTCTGGTCTCTGTGCCTTTCCTCCTGAAAAAAACAAGCATCAGCAATAAAAGCTTGCCTTCAGGTCCAAAGATGGTTTATAAAAAAAAAACACACATTGATGCGCCCCAATTCACATATTATCCATCATAAATAGTACTCAAAAATATAATTAGCATGTCCCAAGTCATAGTATGTGAAAATGAGTTTACCAATGTTGCCTGGATGGTCTACTATTTCCGGTAATATTGCCCACAATTTTGAGCATTCGGCGTGAAACGTAGAAGCAGTGGGCGGAGCTTAAAAGGCACTGATGTTGAAGCAGTGAGTGGGGCTAAACAGGGAGTGATGTAGAAGCACTGGGCGGAGCTAAACAGGCAGTGATGAAGAAACAGTGGGTGGAGCTTAGCAGGCAGTGATGTAGAAGCAGTAGGCAGTGGGCAGAGTTAAACAGGAAGAAAAGAAGCAGTGGGTGGAGCTAAACAAGCAGTGATGTAGAAGCAGTGGGCAGAGTTAAACAGGCAGTGTTGGAGAAGCAATAGGTGGAGCTAAACAGGCAGTAACATAAAAGAAGTGGGTGGAGCTAAACAGCAGTGATGTAGAAGCAGTGGGCGGAGCTAAAAAGGCAGTGATGTAGAAGCAGTGGGTAAGGCTAAACAAGCAGTGTTGTAGAAGGACTGGGTGGATCTAAGCAGGCAGTGATGCAAAAGCAGAGGTCGGAGCCAAATAAGCAGTGATGTAGAAGCAGTGGGCGGAGCTAAACAAGCAGTGCTTTAGTATCAGTGGGTGGAGCTAAACAGCCAGTGATGAAGCAGTGGGCGAAGTTCAACAGGCACTGATGTAGATGTAGTGGGCGGAGCTAAACTAGCACTGATGTAGATGTAGTGGCTGGAGCTAAACGCAGTGATGTTGAAGCAGTGGGTGGAGCTAAACGCAGTGATGTTGAAGCAGTGGGTGGAGCTAAATAGGCAGTAATATAGAACCAAAGGGTGGAGCTAAACAGGCAGTAACGTAAAAGCAGTGAGCATACCTAAACAGGCAGTGATGTAGAAGCAGTGGGTGGGGCTAAACTAGCAAAGATGTAAAAGCAGTGGGTGGAGCTAAACAAGCAGTGATGTAGAAGCAATGGGTGGGACTAAACAAGCAGTAACAAAGGAATGGGCGGAGCTAAATGGCAGTGATGTAGAAGCAGTGGGCGGAGCTGAACAAGCAGTGATTTAGTATCAGTGGGTGGAGCTAAACAGCCAGTGATGAAGCAGTGGGAGGAGCTAAACAGGCAGTAATGTAGAAGCAATGGGCGGAGTTATACAAGCAGCATTGTAGAAGCAGTGGGTGGAGCTAAAGAAGAAGTGATGAAGCAGTGGGACTTTAATGTAAGCTAGCAAAGGAGTTTTGAGTTCTGACACTCGCAGGATAACTTCCTACATTGTCTCATATTTCAAAAGATCAAGCAACATCTGATTTGGTAGTACACGACTTCTTTAATTTTTTTCTGACCTGGAATTTCTGCTTCTCTGCGATCAGGTCTCGGAGGCGGCTCTCGATGTCCTGGCTGCGTCGGCGCAAACTCTCCTCCTGTCTGCGGATGCGCTGCTGCACCTGCTCCGACTCTTTCCTTTGGGACTCCACCTCCTGCTGCATGCGCTCCAGCTCCACCTTCTCACACTTCTGCTTCTCCTCCATCTCCTTGATCAGCCGCCTATGATAGCGCCAAACAAGCAGAAAACAATAATGATGACAGGGGCAAAAATATATCAGCAGCAGGTGCAACTGTAAATTTGATAGAAACATGTACTACAAGCCATAATTATGCATGACCTTTTTATCATTTGCAAAGGAAATGTAGTATTTACATATTCAAATTTATATATGAATATTTTGAAACCAAAAATAATTATTATTAAATAGCATATATCACTGGCCACTTTATTAGGTATACCTTACTAGTAGTAGGTTGGCCCCCGTTTTGCCTTCAGAACTGCCTTAATCCTTCGTGGCACAGATTCAACAAGGGACTGGAAATATTCCTCAGATTTTGGTCAATATTGACATGATAGCATCACACAGTTGCTGCAGATTTGTCGGCTGCACATCTATGATGTTAATCTCCCATTCCACCACATCCCAAAGGTGCTCTATTGGATTGAGCTCTGGTGACTGTGGAGGCCATTTGAGTACAGTGAACTCATTGTCATGTTTAAGAAACCAGTCTGAGATGATTCACGCTTTATGTTGTGCGTTATCCTGCTGGAAGTGGCCATCAGAAGATGGGTATACTGTGGTCATCAAGCATGGATCCATGCATTTATGTTGTTGACGCCAAATTCTGACCTTACCATCCGAATGCCTCAGCAGAAATCGAGATTCATTAGACCAGGCAACGTTTTTCCAATCGTCTATTGTCCAGTTTTGGTGAGCCTGTGCGAATTGTAGCTTCAGTTTCCTGTTCTTAGCTGACAGGAGTGGCACCCGGTGTGGTCTTCTGCTGCTGTAGCTCATCTGTCTCAATGTTAGACGTGTTGTGTGTTCAGAGATGCTCTTCTGCAGACTTCGGTTGTAACGAGTGCTTATTTGAGTTACTGTTGCCTTTCTATCAGCTAGAACCAGTCTGGCCATTCTCCTCTGATCTCTGACATCAACAAGGCATTTGCGCCCACAGAACTGCCGCTCACTGGATATTTTCTCTTTTTCAGACCATTCTCTGTAAACATTACAGATGGTTGTGCGTGAAAATCTCAGCAGATCAGCAGTTTCTGAAATACTCAGATCAGCCCGTCTGGCAACAACACTTAAATCACCTTTCCTCCTCATTCTGATGCTCTGTTTGAACTGCAGCAGATCATCTTGACCATGTCTACATGCCTAAATCCATTGAGTTGCTGCCATGTGATTGGCTGATTAGAAATTTGCGTTAACAAGCAGTAGGACAGGTGTACCTAATAAAGTGGCCAGTGAGTGTATATAATGATAATAAACATTATTTAAGCATATAATTAGCACACATACATATACAAATAATTATAAATAATGAATAACTACATAATAAAATAAAAACAATTAGAAAAACAATCTACAGCTGATATTTATATTACTTATATTACAGTTATGCTTATATTACTGTGCAACTAAAATACTCAATGATGTGTTTCAGTCACATGACACACCTCTTATTTTCCAGTTTTTCCAGTTCTTCTCTTTGCTGCCTTTCAAACTCCAGTCTGGAACATGAGACATGATTAGTGTCTCACACACACGTACGTATGCACGCACGTGCACACACAAAGACAAACAAACACAAAGAAACATACACAAACACACACACAAACAAAAAACACACACAAACACACACACCCCCAAACAGACACACACGCAAACAAAAACACACACAAAACAAACAAACAAACAAACAAACAAACAAATAAACACACACACACGCATAAACAACACATAGATGCTCACGCAAATGCAAACACACACAAACACGCACGCAAATACATAAAAACAAACACACAAATACACTCACAAAAACACACACATAAACAAGCACACAGATGCACACACAAATGCAAACGCACACACGCAAACACACATACAAACACACACACACACACACAAACACAAAGACACAAACACAAGAACAAACACAAAAACACACACGCACTCAGATACAACCACACGCGCACGCACTCACAAACACACACTCAAGCAAACACAGGCACAATCACAGGCACGCAAACGCACAAAAACACACAAACACTCAAAAACAAACACAAAAACACACACAAAATCAAACACACACTCACAAACACACACGTAACGCACGCAATCACAAACACACACTCAAGCAAACACACGTGCAAACACAAACACACGCAAACCCGCACAAAAACACACAAACACACACAAAAACACAAACAAACACACACAAAAACAAAAACACACACACACACACACACACACACAAACAAACACACAGATGCACACACAAATGCAAACACACACACGCACACAAACACACACTCATGCACACACACGTAAACACGCACGCAAACACACAAACACATAAACAAACACACAGATGCACACACAAATGCAAACACACACGCAAATACACACATACAAAAAACACACACAAAAACAAAAACACACAGCAGAGCACGTGATGAGGGTCTCCATTACTATGAGCATCCAGCAGGTCACATTACATGCGCTGCAACTATAAGCACATGCTGCAGAAATCACAACTTGCATCAATAACAGAGAGATGCACATACACACAAACAAACACACATTTAACTACAGCGAATGAAGTGCTTCTCACAGGCATGATGAAGGAAAAATGGAGAGAGAAAATCCACAAACACTGACTGATTACTATTACACAAAAACACAACAGTTAGCAAGAGGACACCAGTTGCGCTTTGCTTCTACCTGAGAAAGATGGGACCCTTTTCAGTGAAGAGACTGTCATGAAGAAGTCCAGAGAGAGCAAATGTTACCAAATACTGCTGCATAAACACAGACCCTCAGTCTGAATTACTTTTAGATCAGGTTGATTAAATAAAATATTATTAACAATACTGACAGTGTTTTTAATGTCATAAATAATAATAATAATAATAAATAATAATAAATAAATAAAAATTATAATTTAAAATAAACAATAATATTAATTAAAATAAAAAATATATAAAAATATAAAATAAACAATAAAAATAATATAACATTAATAATAATAATAATAATAATAATAATAATAATAATAAATAAATAAATATGAATTAAATATGAATAACAATAATAAAAATAATATAAAATAAACTATAAAAATAATAAAAATAAATACTAATAATAAAAATAATATAAAATAAACTATAAAAATAATAAAATTAAATAATAATAATAACAATAATAATTAAATAATATAAAATAAACAATAATAATTAAATAATAAATTAAATAATATAACATACAATAAAAATAATAAAAATGTAATCATATAAAATAAACAATAAAATAATAAAAAATAAATAATATAAAATAAATAATAATAATAATAAAACAATAAATAAAACATTAAATAAATAATATAAATAATATAAAATAATAATAATAATAATTGATGAATTTATAAATTAAATAAATATACTAAGATAAGATTAAGAAAAAAAATGTATAAAAAATCTATTAAATATGAAAAAATATATAAAATAAAATAAAAAAATTAATGAAATAAAGGGTGAGTGTTTGGTTTTACTCATGCCATGAAGTTGGTGTAGTAGGTCATTTCTCAGGATCATGATTAGTAAACAGTCAAGGGTTTTTTCCACATGCAAAATCATAATCATCTAAACATCAGCAACAAAACCATCACTGAACTCATTTTTGCTGTGCATAATTCTATAAAATGACAAATTGCAAAAAGCCAACATGCATTTAGCTGTTTATTAGGAATGCATCAATATGAAAACAACAGAGTTTATATTACACATCTGTGTGGTTCAGTGTTGTTGTCATTAACTTTCAGTGTTGTTGTCATTAATGTTAACATTAACGTATTATAAAAAACTACAGATGTCTAAAATTAAACACTACTGCAATAAAATATTGGATTGCTGAAATAATTTATGAATAGGCAATATTAAAAAACTTAAATTCAAATCTTTTGTATCATTATAAATGTCTATACTGTCATTTTTGACCTAAAATAAAATAACAAAAAATATGTTTTTTAAAATACCAATAAAATACTAAACCCACACCTCTGAAAAGTAAAGTAAAAAATAAACATGTTGCATTCACCGTTGACAGCTGAACTGACCAATCTACTGCTGGTCATTAATTCCAAGTTTTAGAGAAAACACCTAAAGGCCAGATTTACTAAATAAAGCAAATCCGTGTGAAAAACACAATCTCACTGCATATCGGAGTAGAAAGTTGGTAGGAAAAAGCAGGTTTGCGCTGGCATAAGCAGCTGGTAAATCTAGCCCAGAATATGTTCGTCATCTAAAAGACAAACGTTGGCATATATTATGCATCTCCTATTGGCTGTTTTTGGGATCAATGGATCAATCTGGCAAGCAGAGGTTAGAAGTAGGATATGTTTACAATGTTAGCAATGATGTACTAAAAACAGAAAAGGCTTTAACTTTAAACGTTTTGCATATTATCTCAATTTAAACGGACCAGTAAAAATGACTAAAAACAGTATATATTGCATGCCAGGCCTGTAGGTGGTGATGTAACTACATAAAGCACACGTGCGGTCCTGTAGTCCAAAAGTTTGGTTGTCAACTACTCCCATATGCCTATAGACCTTATTCTTGACAAACAAGTGGGTGCAACAACTGGAATCTTTTTGGCTGGAGCCTTCCGCTCTCATTCACTTCCGTTGATTTTTAGATGTTAAAAACAGCTCGTTAAGCTTCTTGATGTTGCAAACGGACATTTTCTTATTATAATATTCTACTTTGGGTGTCACGGTGGCGCAGTGGGTAGTACAATCGCACCACAGCAAGAAGGTCTCTGATTTGAGCCCCGGAAAGACATGTGGTACAGGTGAATTGAATAAACCAAATTGTCCGCAGTGTATGTGTGTGAATGCAGGAGTGTATGGGTGTTTCCCAGTGTTGGGGTTGCTGCTGGAAGGGCATCCGCTGCGTAAAAACATATGCTAGATAAGTTGGCGGTTCATTCCTCTGTGGCAACCCCTGATGAACAAAGGGACTAAGCCAAAAAGAAAATGAATGAATGAATTATTCTACTTCTTATGTATAGTCATGAACACGCTTGGTTGTAGCTTGACCGTTTTTTGCTGTTTATAATTCCTAGTCATTTCCCCCACAGACGACTGATTCAGAAGTTCTAAAACAAAAACGAGCTCACTTCCACATCGCAGAATAAGGTCAATAGACTGAACATCCTGTATATTCCATGTGCGCTTTACATCACCAATTTCACAAATTCGAATTTTTGTAGTTTACGTTGAAAGTTAATAATGGTAGCGTTGCACGTTTGCGTTTTTGTACGACCAAATTGCATTAACAATTAACTAACACTTCTGAACAATTTCTTTGGCCAAATTGTGTTCCTGACACCACATTAAGTTACATTTTCTGTTTTAATGATAAGCTGTGGTCAAAAAGTCATCCAGGCAGTTATGATGACAATTAAAGGGTTAAAAATAGAGTAGCTTTTAGATTAAAAGCAGTGTAGAGTAAACATCCCCTTCATGTCCACTGAGTAGTACAGTGCAGATTAGTAAAGTCCAACTCAGTCAAGTTTCATTATTTTGTCAATTGATTTCCACTTTAATGAAAATACATAAAACAAACAAGATTCATGTGACCATTTTGAAGAAAAGGGCATGGCTGCGTCCGAAATCGCTTACTTCGTAACTTAACTCGTAACTTATAGGAAACTGAAGTATCGATAAGCGCTGACGTGAACGATTCTGATATCGGTACTGGACAATTATTGCGGAGTAAACATTACTTACAGTTGCATAATTTAACTGACCAACCTCGTCTGCACAGTTGGCAATCTCACATGAGAAATGCTCGTGTTTCTGGCGAGCACGTCAAGTATAAAGCCTGGTTTATACTTCTGCGTTGAGTGATCAGCGTGACCCACGGCGCATGCAACGCGCGTAGCCGTGCATTTATACTTCTGCACGCTGTCTGTGTTCCTCTGCTATAACACTTCCAAATCGCTAGCTGGCAGTGATGTGTTTATGTTCCTCTGTGTCGAGTTTCTTTGCTGGTATTTTATTTTTTCTGAACGCTTCCTTAATGTACAAGTGGCTCAAACTCGCTCATTTTGAAGCAGGAACCGGCGGACATGCAACAACTTTAGTCATGAGGTAAACACAGAACAAAACTTTTCATTCGGAGCTCCTTCACGAGACCCCACACTTGTAAACAATCGCTCCATCGGGCTCCCGCAGCTCTCGGTCCCACCCACACTCGTCAGCGATACCAAGCCGACCAATCACAGAGCTTGCGGTATGCGTCGTTGCGACGTGTAGTTAAATTTTCTGAGAGGTGCGCTTCAGTGACGCCGACGGCCACGGCGAGGGCTATGCGTCCACGCATAGGCTGCGCCGTAGCATACGCGTGCGCTTGACACAGAAGTATAAATCATCCTTAAGAGCCTTAACAGTTCTCAGCTGTGCGTGCACACTCAAGGCTGATTTATACTTTATACATGGACGCATAGCCCTCGTCGTGGACGTCGGCGTCCCTTACGCGCACCTCTCAGAAAATGTATCTAACACCATTGAAGAAACTCGACACAGAGGAACATAAATACAGCTAGCGTTTCGAAAGTCTTATTGCAGAGCAACAGAAACAGCGTGCAGAAGTATAAATGCACAGCTACGTGCGTTGCATGCGCCGTGGGTTACATCGATCCCTTGACGCCGAAGTATAAACAAGGCTTCAGCGGAGGCTCGCGCTAAGCACACACACATAGCTTGCGATACAGACTTGCACACACACAGCTCGTAAGCTTGCGGAGTGAACCAACCGGGTTGTATTTCCCGAGTGGACAATGTCCCCCAATGTCTGTTGCAACAAACGCAACAAGTTGTTTTCTTGTAGAAGCGGAAACACAAGCAATCTGGCTAAGTGAAAGAATCTTTCAAAAGTGCATCAACTGCAGAAAGACAAATAAACAGTTTTTGACTGCTTAGCTACTAACAGTAACGGTTCATCATCCACATCGTTACGCCAGCAGTCAATCACCTAAATTAATATAATATTAATAGTTAAATAAACACACACATTCAGTTACAATGAAAACCGTATTTTTTTCTGCAGTAGCCTAAATAAATCTTAAACATTAAAAATGCTTTTACATCAGCTGTATTTACAAAAATATAGCCCATGAATAGCCTAATAATAAACTATGCTTATCAAGAAAGCTTATTTTTACATTGCAAGATGCTCCAAAACTCTATTAAAAATACAGTTAACCTCCAAAACATCGTTAACTCATTTATGTGATTGCGTTAATGAAAAATCATAAACATTATCTCATTTAACTGCATTTTGCAACTCAAAGAGGGTATTTTCAACTGCAGGGAGCACAATAAACCAAGAAAGGTCCCGAATTCTGGGTTTAGGGTTGGGGTGGACGTTAATAAAATACAATAAATGGGAAATTTAATAAATAATATAAATAATTCTTGTTAACTTCCGGCCGCATCCATATCCAATATAGCAACAACCGTAGTAGGCGATTTCGTACACCGTCTTGGAATACCGATGTGTCTGACGTCACAGGGTTAGTTCCTTTCCTTAAACGGATACAGTGGAAATAACGGACTGAACATGGAGACTGGACAGCCTAATGTAACCCAGAGGGTTTTGTGAGCCGTTTCGAACTGTCGAAATTATCTTTTTTTTATTTTACTTGAAGTATAACAGGGCCTGCACAGTACCATTTGCTATTTTGGTACTTCTGAGTAGACCTGCACTGTACTGCTCAGTGAAAACGAGCCATTAGCATTCCCTGTCAGCTGTTTTAATGCACTTTGCATCAGCAGTACCAGCGATGCTGCCGGAGAGCATGAAGAGCGAGAAGGATGGAGAGAGGAGGGAAGAGGAGGCTCCTGGGAGGAAGAGAGGGTGGAACTGAGGAAGAGGAGGAGGAAGATGCCACTCGCTCTGCCATACACACACACACAGCAGCTTACCCAGGGTTATAGAGCATGACGGTGGAGAGGTTTTCACAGGATTTAGACAGATCAGACATGGATAAGCTCAGGCTGGTGAGAAGGCCACTCTGAGGAGAAACACAGAGCAGACATTGAAGGGACAGTTCACTCAAAAATGAACACTTACTCTCTAATTCTTTTTTTCTGTTCAACAAAAATGAAGATGTTTTGAAGAATGCTGAAGAAAATGTGTTACCACTGACTTCCATAGTAGGAAAAATAAATACAATGTAAGTCAATGCTCACAGGTTTGCAGCTTTCTTCAAAATATCTTCTTTTGTGCTCAATAGAGGAATAAGGAAAATAGATTTTAATCACGTAAAGGGAGTAAATGATGACAGAATTTCTATTTTTGGGTGAACTATTCATTTAACCCTTTATTAGGGGAGGAAACATACATGGTAATGATATACATTGAGGTCTTCTGAAAATAATCAATTGTTCTGTGAAAGAAACTGAACATTATTTTAGTTCAGTCTCTGCACACAGCATGTTTGTGATGGTCTGGAATGTGACCTTATAGTTGCATAATCTTTTTTTAATATTCTACTGAACAAAATGTTGTTTTTTTGGATGTTCTGACAGGTGAGTGAATATATATATATATATATATATATATATATATATATATATATAAACTGTTGGGGGGTGAACTGTATGAAGCTTCTCTCACCTTTCTCTTTTCTCGTAGTTTAGCTGCTTCTTTAGGATGGTTAAATCTGAACATGTTGGTTCTGCCGAGGAGAATGACCGCACCTGAGTAACACAAAAACAGCACAAATAAAACTACTATTTAGGGCAAGATGGTACTAAAAAAACTGTTCCCCCTCCATGCCCTATGCCCTAGATAATGTTTTGGTTTGGGATTTTTAGCTTGTTTTTTTTTTTTTTTAACTACTGGAAATAAAAACAACATTACACATTATCTATTTGCATCTGTAAAATAAAGTGTGTATATCCATACATACATTATAAATATAAATATATACATACGTACATATACATATATATATATATATATATATATATATATATATATATATATATATATATATTAAAAAAAAATATATATATATATATATATATATATATATATTTCAAAGCAAGAAATTTCCTCTTTTGCGACTATAATTTAGAGTTTAACATTTTTTTTAAACCTATTTTAATTGTTTTTACGGAGAAATTTGTTTGTGTATCTTTCATGTTTTCATTTTAAAGGTGCTGTATGTAAGTTTTTGAGTCTTTTAAAGCATAAAATTACCATAATATATTTGCAGATATTTAAGAAACATGCTAAGTGAACATTCTTGTTTATCTAAAAAACAACGTGCTGGAATGTCTGTCTTTGCATTGGTCCCTTTAAGCCACCTACTGGCAAGTTTAGCCAATTATATTTCAGCAGCCCAGGTTGCCTTGGTGAAAAACTGCTCAATTGATTCATTCAGTCAGGAACACTCTCAAAGTACGCGACCGAAATGCGATTTCCGGTCGACAGTAGCCGACTCCGAAATGAGAAGCAGATTAAGTTCCACATGAGGTTATTAATTAGCAAATAATATAAATATTTCGAACGTAAATATTAGGTGTGCAGCTTGCATTGTAACCCCGTGTCCTAACAACACGCTAAGTGATGAGATACGCAGTGATAAGCAATTCAGCTGTTTGCACCAGACGAAACACAAGACATTTAAAAACAGCCATTTAGAAGCTCAGAATAGTGCACTCACTGCAATCCAACAAAATGGTAAGGTGTATAAACTAATTATTACATATTAAACCTCTTTGACATTATTAAATGTACATGCTGAATCCCTGATTTGTGTTGGCACTGAGCCACAGTTCTGAAGTTCAATTTCAAAAGGTTTATTTTAATTTCAAGATCTGAGGTGAAGGTGCACAAATACCATGTAACGATATTGCAGACCCAGTTTGACTTTTGCCCAAGCTTATACATACTTGGTGACCCCTGTCCCTTAAACCACATGAATAAAGCTGAATCACAGTGGATACAGAGCTGTATCATGCTAGGCAGATGGGTGATTGTTAAAAACTAGAAATCTTCCAGTAGACCTCTGATTTCCGATGGGATCTCAGTGTTAGGACGAGTTGAAGCTTTAGAAAAACTCTCCTACAGTCTACATGGAAGAATTGAAATGTATTTTGATAAATGGGGAAAAATTCTAAATTTCTGCGACCTACATTGTTAACAAGCATGTAATGAGACAAAATTATTATTAAAGCTATGATATTAGCAACCCACTACCCCCCCTCCCCCCTTTTTTTTCTTCTTTTTCTCTCTTTTTTTTCTTGTATGTGTTTTGGTTTACTTACTCAATTTATATGATGTTATTTATTTATTGTGTTTATTTATTGTGTATCATCAAATTATTATTTATGTATTGTTCTGCTTTTATGTCATTACATTATTTGAAATAAGAAATATCAATAAAAAGTTCAAATCATAAAAAAAGATCTATGATGAACTATCTGCTGTTGCTTTCAGTATATGGCAATAAATGTCAAGTAAAATGGCATTCAAACTCACATTATTCGCATTTAACAATGAATAAAGCACACATGGTGTGCCTGAGGGGATCGTTGTCAAAGTTTTCTGTTGTTCAGCTGCAAGAAATAGAAGCCGTTTCTAAAATATAAATTTCAGGTGTTGGTTAGAACAAAAAATCCTTTTAAGATGAAGAATATTCCTTCTATCGCATGCCGTTGCTTTTATTAAGAAAATGGTTAAAATCAGCCTTAAGGCTCGACAGTCTGGTGTGTGTTTTGAACCAAGAGTGCAATACCTAGTTCAACCACTGGGTGTCAAACTTGCATACTGCACTTTTAAATTGTAATAACAAAATGTGTGTGTGTTTTGTGTGTGTTTGTGTGTGTGTGTTTGTGTGAGACCTTGGTTAAGCTGGCAGGGCTCAGTGATCTGAACTCCATTGACTGAACACTGAGCGTCATTCAGAGGAATAAGAGTGACCGTTCCGTTCTGGCTCTCTATCAGACAGTGCTCACTCTCCAGACCCAGACCATGAAGAACTGCAGAGAGGCGCGGAGAGAAAACATGAACAATAACAATTAGCAATAAATAAACAGATGAACAACTAGCCAACAAATAAACTGTTGGACTCACTGATGTCCTGTTCAGTAGTGGCATCATCACGACCAACATACGTCCTTCCCTCCTGTAAGCACACACAAACCATGAACTCAATTACAATAAACAACGCAGCATAAATCAATTGAAGAAGCATCTCCATCAGCAGAACTGTTATTAATGCAGGCAGACGTTCACTACCTTTAAATGATAGAGGATGATGCCGGTGCTGAGCAGATCGTCATCAATGCCGATGAGATGCGGAAGCTCTGAGTCCAGGATCACGCCGATTCCCTCCTTCCTCAGAGCCAGAGTTTCCTCCTGTCAAAAAAAAAAAAAAAAAACACTCACACAATTAAAGTCTGGTTCAGTGACTGAGGAGATTAAACCCAAAAAACTCTGCTGGACTGAGAACAGTGACAAACCTTTAGGATGTTCTGTGTTTCGTTCCATTTATTTGTCCATTCTTTGGTTAACTCCAGCACCTGTGTTAGAAAGATTGCCTGAGTAAACGCTGGATTTACTAGAAACCTTTTATGCAAGTTGAAAAAAAAAAACATTACTATGTTAAATTAAAGAAATGAAGAAGGGAGAAAGGGAAGGAGCGAGGGAGGAAGGCAAGGCAAAGCAAGGCAAGTTTATTTATATAGCACATTTCATACACAATGGTAATTCAAAGTGCTTTACATAAACAGGAATAAAAGAGACAAGAAAATAAAACCAGAATAAAAAAACTAATTAAAATGTGTTAAAACCTATTTTAAAAGAATAAAACAGAAAAGAAAGACAGACTAGTGTGATCTGAAGGACGTAGCACAGTGCTCATTCAGTAAAGGCACAGCTAAACAGATGTGTTTTCAGTCTTGATTTGAATGTGCCTAATGTTGGAGCACATCTGATCATTTCTGGAAGCTGATTCCAGCTTTGGGGGTGCAGTAGATGAAGGCGGATTCACCCTGCTTTGACTGAACTATTGGAATTTCTAATTCACTTGATCGTAATGATCTGAGTGATCTGTTAGGTTTGTATTCAGTCTGCATATCTGTAATGTATTGAGCTCCTAGGCCATTTAGTGATTTATAGACAAGTAATAATACTTTAAATCTATTCTGAATGTAACTGGGAGCCAGTATAAGGAAGGAAGGACAGACGGAAGGAAAGAAGAAAGGGAGAAAGAAAGAAATCACATTTTTTAGACTTCTTTAGGTTCTTGCACATTTATCAAAGTCAAACTTTTCAAACACTTTCCAGGTTCAATTTCAAACTTTCAGCATTTTACAAGTGTGGCAAATAACATATTTACATACATATACATGAATCATACTACATTATATCAGATGTTATTTGTAAAAGTATTTTGTAGTATAGTACAGTTTTCTAAGGAAACATTTTGATAGCATGTTTGCCCCAAACCCAACATTGAATTAGTCATTTATTCTCTTAAATGTCAAAAAAAAAAAAGAAATCAATTCATTCAGTCATTTTCCTTCAGCTTGGTCTATTTATTTATCAGGGGTCACCACAGCGGAATGAACCGCCAACTTACACAGCGCATGCCCCTCCAGCTGCAACCCAGTACTGAGAAACATCCATACACACTCACACACTACAGGCAATTTAGTTTATTCAATTCACCTATAGCGCATGTGTTTGGACTGTGGGGGAAACCAGAGCACCAGAAGGAAACCCAAACCAACACGGAGAGAACATGCAAACTCCACAGAGAAATGCCAACTGGCCCAGTCGGCACTCGAACCTTCTTGCTGTGAGGCAACAGTGCTAACCACTGAGCCACCGTGCCGCCGAAATCAAAAATATTTATTTTATTTTATTTAAATAGTTAATCATCAACACCACTGATTTAGTTACAAATTATTCTGGAAGCAACACATTACATTTTCAAGCACTTTATCCAAAATCTAAGCACTTCAAAACTAGATCAAAATTCAAGCATTTTCCAAGATCTCCAACACCTGTAAGAACCCTGCTTCTCCAAAATCATATTTTTAAAATATATTTTATTTCACACACACATCTATTTTTTTATATGCTAATATGAGTAAAATGCCGAGTCCTGCCATGCTGATTATAAGATAGTTCAGTTTCAAGAGCAAAGAGTTTCACACTGCATTTATTACTCAAACACTGTTTAGCACATGATGAGCTTCAGCAGATTTAATAACAGTGTGACTCTATCTGCTCAGAGTTAACAGCAGTGATCATGAAGGTGTGTGTGTTACCCGGGCTTCATTATGGTGCAGTTCCTCCTCCATACTCAATGCTGTGGGTGAATCCAGCAGCGCTATCTGAAAAATCACACACAATTTCACAGTGAAAAAAATGTATTACAACAGCAACACTTTACAATAAGATTTCATTAGATAATATACTTAAAATGTTCAGTACATTTATTAGAGTATTTATTTATCTTTGATTACGTTAACGGTCCCGTGAAGTGCTTTGATATGTGCATTGTTTTATTCAACGTTTGATGTAATCTCAACTGACACATTAAGAGAGGGCGGGGCATAGAGTAGCTCCTCCCCTTAAAAAATATCCAGTAGCATTTAGTTTTATCACAGCTCTGCCAGTGAGAGTGGTTGAGCTCAAGCAAATCAAATGAAAAGCATCTTGAAGGGGGCGGGGAATGTCAGATATTACAGAGTATTTGATTGGTCAGATGATTTGAAGTACGAGGTGAGTTGAAAAACAAACGTTGATCCATTTAGACTGAAGTGATAAGTTGCAAGCTTTGGATGTTTATATTAGGTTTATATCTTCTGAACGTGAATTGTCACTGTTTTGGAGCACACTAGCTTAAAGATATCCTAAAACTAACATTAAAAAACTTTATCTTAATTCCACGGGACCTTTAATGATAATAAAGTTGATCAGTGTTAGTTCTTGTTACCTCACAGTGCATTAAGTAATGTTAACAAGCATTTGGATTTTAATAATGCATTAGTAAATGTTGTACTATGATAAATAAATACCACATTCAATAATTCATTATGAATTAATGCAAGTAAATAAATTAACTAACATTAACTTTAATGTAAACAGATACTGACACAAACTACCATTATACTCAAAATTTCCAATACAAAAGCTTAGATAATTTGATGAGACCTGGTTTCCCTGCGCAAGCAGTGCTTTCAGGCGTGCGATCTCAGCCCGCAGCTCTCGGATGAGGCGAACGTTGGAGTCTTCATTAATGGTGGGCTTGTTGATGATGTTTTTGGCACGGTTAGCATAGCGCAGTGTGCTTAGCGTCTCGCCGTAGTTGACGTCCGCAGGTGAAATAGCTGGACAGAATATTTTAAACACACAATACAATCGCATCCACATGACAGAAATCCAAAAACCTATATAATACTGTATACATAATAAAAACCCTAATCAAAGTTGTCCTAAAACTATTCAACAATACCCATTCTTGTCTTAAGACAATTTTGGACAAACTTTTGTGAAAAATGTTGACTGTATACCTTATTGTAAAGACTGACCATTGAAACTGATACTGAGATATGATTTTTAAATACCATATAAAATGATTCATTATTAATTCAAGCAAGTAAATAAATGAACTAGCATTAACTAACGTGAATTTTAATGTAAAGTTTGACCATTAAAACTGACACTGAGACAAACTACGGCTATATAAAACAAATACAACATAAAAGCTTCTATATTATATTTATATTTACTCAGCATGTATGAAATGTTTACTTAATATTGCTAAATTTACTCCGTATACATGTAATATTTGGTTAGTAAAGCAATAATTTACAAACAAAAATAATGAAATAAAATATTTTTTCAAAATTTATAACAAATATAAAATAAGAAAGAAATAAAAATAAATAAATAAAAAATAAAATAAAATAAAAAGAAAATAAACAAATTAAAAATAAAATAAATAAAAAATAAAATAAATAAATGAATAAAAATTAAAATAAATAAATAAAAATAAAATAAATAAATAAATAAAAAATAAATTAAATAAATAAAAAATAAGATAAGTAAATGAATAAAAAAATAAACTAAACAAATCATTAAAATGGTATAAAATTGTAAAATTCCTACTGTGGATTAAAAATAAATAAATAAATAAATAAATAAATAAATAAAAAAATAAATAAATAAACAGAAGCAGTCAAAACAACAGTCACGTGACTCACTAGCGATCATGATGGTTTTTGAGTTTCCTCCCAGACTGTCCTTCAGGAGCCACGTCAGCACCGAGTCTCTGTAAGGAACAAACACTTGCTTCTTCTTCAGTTGACTGTTTCCTCCTTCCTGCGACAGATCCGCTACAAACGCACAACTTTCAGCCATTAATACTCAAACATTTATACATGGAAAAACAACACAATAACAATAAAAGCTCCTCACCTAAGGCTGAGATAACGTTGCCCAAAGTGACCAGAGATTTGTTGATATTTCCGCCCTCTTTGAGCCGGACACCAGTGGCCCCAGTGGCATCTGCTCGTTCACTGCCCGCCAGATCCACCAGATGAATCTTGCTAACCGTTTCACTCGGCATCTCAGCGTCAAACTTAGCCTATTAGGGGGGTAGGGGTTGGGGGGCAACAACAAGATTTATATATACCATAACCTATTGGATAGTAGTGCTGGGCGATATGACCAAGCGGCAACCTCCCGCTCTCCCTCGGGAGGCCAATACGGAAGTAACTGAAACTGCAATTCATCAAAATTCCGCTAGTCCTGGCTCCATAATAGAGCAAATTTTAATTGAGCCTACTGTTAGAATGGTCAACTTTACAGCAGAAAAAAAGGTGTTTACAGCCTGGTACAAAGAACGATTTTGGTTCATATAGCTATTATTACTTTCCATGACAACTGTGAGGGGGGTGAATTTTTTTATAACTCATCCATTTCCTTTATATTAGGTTATATTAAGTTTGCATAATTAAGGGCGTGGCCACTTGAGTGACAGCTGGGTCTCGCTGGTCACCGTCACTTCACCTCAGCTGAATCCGGCAGATTAGCCACTGATCTCGGCATATTCATTGTATTTTTGTTTTGTTTTATGTGGCTTTACACAGTCAGTTGCTTTTTGGACTTATTTCTTACAATTATCAGATGATATGGGATGCTGTGTGCACTTAATTGTGCTCACAAACCATTCACGTGGCCTCCGTTTCCCATGTGAGTAAAGTTATATACTTGTATACCATCTCTATAAATGTATTTGTTTTATTTAAGATCATTTATCATTAATATTTTTCTTTAGACCCGTAAAGCACTCCAGAATGTGACAGATTGATTAGCTGTAGGCTCTAGAACAGTCATCAGAACAGTCATAAGAACAATGTTTAGTGGCTCAATGTATTACTACAGTGTTTTTGGAAGTCTAAACACTTTATTGATATAGTGTACAGCCAAGCACATGTGGTCAGAACACAAACGAGTCGCAGGTAATAAAGTATCAAGTGTTTCTCCCAAAGTAAAGTCTGTCTGCCAGGTCTAAGCAAAGTGCCAGCAGGTGTCTGTAGCTCCGCTCACTCTCCGCCTCTTTGCCCTTGTTTGGTATCCCGCCGTGGGTGCGATGACGCGCGAACAAAATGGTGATGGTTGGCCGCGCCTACTTGTAGCTTCTTTTGCAGTGTTCAGAAACCTATGGGTGACATCACGGATACTACGTCCATATATTTTACAGTCTATGGATATGACAAATGTTTTAGACCATGATATAAGGCTACATTTACACTGCGAGGCTTTAGTGCTCAAATCTGATTTTTTTGCACAGCTGTTCACACTTGTTATAAATGTGGCCAATATCAGATTTGCAGTGTGAACAGATCATGGTCCTAACCTGACCCGCATGCACAAAGTACAATTACGGACAGCACAAAATGTCTAATTATTCACACAGTGTGTATACTGTATGAAGCACGTTGTCAGATTATGCTTATATGATTATAGCTCTGTTCACAGACAACCGTGGTGTATTTCATGAACTGTAAAGGGTTGTTCTGCTACTACTAATGAGAATTTCGCCATTTGAAACCTAAAATAAGTAATTGTAATTGAAAACATTGATAATTTGTGATTTATGACGATTGCGGTGCGTGTCTTTGTGACCACCGGTGTAGTGAACTCATCAAGGGTTAATGAGCAGCCGCAGACTGAACTGAAGGCGGAGTTTGTTTATCTCTGTTTGCAGAGTTATTTCATTTTGCTTTGTTATAAACAACAGGCACGTGCAGAAGGGGGCTTTGGGTGCTTGAGCACCTGCCCTTTTTTTCTCTCAAAGAGAAAGTTCCCCCTTAAAATGAAAGTGCCCCCTCGTTTGTGCAAGGATCCCCCATCTACAACACAGCCCGACGCTCTTCAGCATGGCGATCAACCCATGCCCCAATCGTAAACCAGATTAGTTAACAAGCACCAGTTTTACCTCCAAATTATTTTTCAAAATGAACAATCAACTTTCTGTGGTGAGGTATTTGCCCTGTGTGCCGTTCTACTATGCTGCTGAGGAGTAGATGATGTTCGCAGCACAGAATGATGACGCAGGTCGCTCAAAGGCTACGTTCACACTGCAGCCAAATGTGGCCCGAATCAGATTTTTTTTGCTCACGTGACTCAGGTAATGATAGTGTGAACAGCTCAAACCGCATGGAATCTGATCTTTTGATGTCAGATCTGTGCCACGTTCATATGTAGTCCTAAATCAGACACAGAGCTGATGTTTTGCGATGTGACCACAGTGTGAACGGTTATGTCTGATTTCATGTGACTTTTACATCATCTTCGAGTGACATGCGTCATCATTCTGTGCTGCAATTTCCTCTACTCCTCAGCAGCATAGTAGAATAGCACACAGGGCAATTACTTAACCACAGAAAGTTGGTTGGTCATTTTGAAAAAGATTTTGGAGGCAAAACTGGTGCTTGTTAACGATTGAGGCACAGGTTGATCGCGAAGGTGAAGAGCGTCGTGCGTGTTGCGTATAGGGGATCCATGTGCCAAGGAGGGAGAACTTTCTCTCAGAGAAAAAAAAGGACAGGTGCTCGAGCACCCAAATCCCCCTTCTGTACGGTCTACTGGTTATAATAAAGTGAAATGAAATAACTCTGCAAACAGAGATGAAAGAGCTCTGCCTTCACAGTTCATTCTGCGGCTGCTCATTAACCCTTGATGAGTTCACTACACCGGTGGACAAACAAATGCGCTCCGCAGTTGTCATAAATCACAAATGATCAGTGTTTTCAATCACAAGTGACTTATTTCAGATTTCAAATGCCGAAATACACATTAGTAGTAGCAGAACAATCATTTACAGTTCATGAAATACACCACGGTTGTCCGTGAAAAGGACAATAATCATATAAGCATGATCTGACAACGTGCTTACCTCATACAGTATCACGTGTGCATAATTAGACATTTTGTGCTGTCAGTCTCCGTACTTTTGTGCATGCGGGTCAGTTTAGGACCATGATCTGTTCACACTGCAAATCTGATATTGGCCACATTTATAGGAGCAGTGTGAACAGCCATGCAAAAAAAACAGATCTGAGAAAAAAATCTTTGAGCACTTTGGGCATTGTGAACGTAGCCAAAGACTATGTAAAAGTTACATGAAATCCGACATAACCGTTCACACTGCGGTCTGAACTGAAAAGATCAGATTCCATGCGGTTTGGGCTGGTCACACTATCATTATCATGAGGGGCAAAATCATGAGTCACATGAGGGGCAAAAAAATCTGATTCAGGCCACATTTGGCTGCAGTGTGAACGTGATAATGATAAACAGTTGAAGTCTAATTTTTTTGTTTTTTTAAATATCTCCCAAACGATGTTTAACAGATCAAGGAAATTTTCACAGTATGTTTGATAATATTTTTTCTTCTGGAAAAAGTCTTATTTGTTTTATTTTGGCTAGAATAAAAGCAGATTTTTTTTTTTTACATTTTAAAGGTTAATATTATTAGCCCCTTGAAGCTATATATTTTTGATCGTCTACAGCAGTGTTTCCCAACCCTGTTCCTGGAGGCACACCAACAGTACATATTTTGGATGTCTCCCTTTTCTGACCCATTAACTTCAGGTGTTGGAGTCTCTTCTGATGTTATGATAAGTTGATGAAGGTGTGTTTGATTAGGGAGAGGTTGAAAACGTGTACTGTTGGTGTGCCTTCAGGAACAGGCTTGGGAAACACTGGTCTACAGAACAAACCATCGTTATACAATGACTTGCCTAATTACCCTAACTTGCCTAATTAACCTAGTTAAGCCTTTAAATGTCACTTTAAGCTGTATAGAAGTGTCTTGAAAAATATCTAGTCAAATATTATTTACTGTCATCATGGCGAAGATAAAATAATTCAGTTATTAGAAATGAGTTATGAAAAATTATTCCCTCCATTAAACAAAAACTGGGGGGAAAAATATACAGGGGGGCTAATAATTCCGGAGGGCTAAAAATTCTGATTTCAACTGTATATATGTCGGCGCCAATTGCCTAGTAGTTAAGTACGCTACTCATGGCGACCCAAGCTCGATTCCGGACTCGATGTCCTTTGCCGACCCTTCCTCTCTTGTAATCGTGATTATTATTTTTCCCATAATCGATCAGCCCTACTGTGATGTGACTACTGTGATTGCATACACTGCGATATCGATGCTGAAACGCTATATTGCGCAGCCTTAGTATTAACAGTGTATTTATATGCGTCCTGTAAGCCGGTCACCTGTGTGAAGTTGATGGTGAAGATGGCGTGTGAGCGGCTGCTGGCATCATTCATGCCGGTGCTGGCTGTGGTGCGGTTGATGTTTCCAGCCTCCATCAGCTCCTCCACGTCACTGTAGTTCTGCACCAGGTGCTTCGACAGGTCTGAATTCAGTGAGAAAACATCTGTAAACACTGACGGCGACTATTAATCCAGACGCCTATGAAAGAGGCATTTAACTGGTTTTTATAGCAGCCTGAATTGCACGATTTAATTAGACTATTCAGCCAATATTTAAATAGCTTTCCACATATCATGCAGTACTACTTTATACTGCAATATTTATTTAATATGTACTCAATTTCACAAGTTATTCCATAGTTGTGCAATGTTTACATGATTTTGCAGTACTTACTTAATATAACTGAATACTGCAACATACTATTTGACTTACTATTTAACCTAATATTCCGATAATTATTCAATATTAACCTAATATTGCAATATTTACTCAATATTTAATGTTGTACATGATATTGCCAAATTTACTCACTATCAACACTTTTAATTAATACTCCAATATTTATTTAATATGTACTCAATATTGCAAGTTACCCCAGTTACATGATTTGCATTATTTACTTAATTTAACTAAATATTGCAACATACTATTGGACTTACTATTTAACCTAATATTCCAATATTCCAATAATTATTCAATATTAACCTAATATTGCAATATTTACTCAATATTTAATGTTGTACATGATATTGCCAAATTAACTCACTATCCACACATTTAATTAATACTGCAATATTTATCTAATATGTACTCAATATTTACTAAATATCGCAAGTTATTCCATAGTTATGTAAAGTTTAGATGATTTTGCATTATTTACTTAATTGAACTAAATATCGCAACAGACCATTTACTATTTAATCTAATATTCCAATAATTATTTAATATAACTTCATATTGTAATATTTACTTAATATGTTTAATATATCGGCAAATTTACTCACTATGTACACATTACCTTAATACTGCAATATTTATTTAATATGTACTCAATATCGCAAGCTGCTCCAGTTAGATGATTTTGCATTATTTACTTAATTTAAATAATTATTGCAACATACTATTTAAGCTAATATTGCAATATAACATATTACTCAATATTAACTTTATATTGCAATATTTACTCGATATTTAATGTTTTACCTTTTACCTTTAATTTCCTTAATACTGCAATACTGATTTAATGTACTCAATATTTACTAAACATTGCGTTATTTCAATTTTTATTATTAAAAATGTTAATTTTTTGACGTTATTAATGTCAATTATTAATGTTTACATGATTTTGCAGTATTTACTTAATTTAACTAAAATAAGTAAATATTGCAACATACTATTTGACTTACTATTTAACCTTATATTCCAATAATAATATTCAATATTAACTTTAATTAATTAATTAATTTTGCAATATTTAGTCACTATCTACACATTTATTTGCAATATTTAGTCACTATCTAAACAATTACTTGATACTGAAATTATAAGTAATGATTTAACTTACTATTTAATATTTCAATTTTAAAATATTACAACAATTACTCAATAATAACTTTATATTGCAATATTTACTCAATATTTAATGTTTTAAATGATATTGCAAAACCTACACATTGACTGCATACTATGGTATTTCCAGATATATTATTACAAATATTGACTCAATATTTCCTGATATTTAAATGATTCTGCTTAAGATTCATATACATTTAGCAATATCATTAAAACTTACTTTAAACTATCAAATTAATCTCTATGCACTATAAAAGTCTAGAAGTATGTTATAGTTAAAACTAGAAGGCCTAAGTTTTTTTTATTATTTGTTAACATTTTTAATAACGTAAATGTTCTGCTATTCATTACATACATTTGTGACACTAGAGTGTACTGACACGCAGGAATTTTTATCTGCGGTTTAAAGTCACGGTCTTACCTTCTACATAGGGTCCCTCTTTAGGGTGCTCTCTGACTCTAAGGTTATAAGTCTTCGCCATCTTTCTCCTTAACAAATCCCGCACACGCTCGTTGTAAATCTCCAAATAGCTGAGAGCGAAAAAAAACAACAACAGTAAAAGCTTTATTTCCACATGCACACAGTAAATGACTTTTATTTTGAACATTTACATTACAATTTCTTCTACAAGAGCATAATTTCTGTACTTATATCGGTTTCTATAAGGCAAATATATTAACATTGGCAATAAATATTAAATACTTAAATAAATAACCAATAAATGTTTGAGTTTGTGGCAGAAAACTGATTGAAATTGGCAGAGATGTATGATATATCAGCAGCCATATCGATAACGGCCAATAAATGCCAATTTAATGTTATCATTATCGGTCCGATAACAAAATTAAAGGATGATATCTTTAAGCCAATAGATTAAGTATTTTTCCGCAGGTTGAACTTCTTCACATGCTTGCTGCCTGCCACTTTTTCATTATTTTATTGTTATTTTGATTTTGGTTGATGTTTAGTGACTTTGCTACTTTATTTATATATTTATTTTTGTCAGACAGTAGATTTTATTTATATAAAAGAAAGTTGGCCATAGAAAAGAATAGTTTATTAATTAAGTTCAGAGACCAGTTCCAACTTTTCTAAAGTTACTGTATGTGTTTGCATTTCATTTTTGCAATCATGCACAAAAATTCAAAAAAATTATAGTTATTGGTTAATATATCGGTAAATAATTATCGGTTACCGGTAAATAATTATCGGTTATCGGTAAATAATTATCGGTTATCGGTAAATAATTATCGGTTACCGGTAAATAATTATCGGTTACCGGTAAATAATTATCGGTTACCGGTAAATAATTATCGGTTACCGGTAAAATAATTATCGGTTATCGGTAGGGCCAGACAGAATCTTTTTTTTTGCTATTTCTGCGCAGAATTTTGTAAAAAATCTGCAAATTTATGCAGAATCATTTTCAGAGTATCGTAAAAACATGATATATGAAATAAAAAATAATACCTTTTTAACTTTTATTTATTTTTAATTTATTTTATTTTATTTTATTTTATTTACAATGAAAATCCAATTAGATTCACTTATTTGGTAAACAAAGCAAGTCTGCATTATAATATATGTCCTAAAAGACATATAATATTTCTTTACAAACTGTATTGTAAATGAATTATATGAACATTTTAATATTACTAATATTATATCACAATAATATTAATCAAATTAATTTTAAAAACTGAATAAATATAAATTCACACACACAAGAAAATAAATACACTCAACAATGGGCTGGAAATCTGTGGATTTCTGCACGCGCAGATTTGGTGTGGGCTTAGTTGTCATTCAAAAATTCATTATCGGCGCATCCCTAGATTTTTGTCATATTGCTAACGCTAATAATGCAGATCGATGGTGCACAGACTATGCATTAATCTGTATCTGCTCATGTTTTTGTTTATCTATGACTCCTGAACTCAACTCACCTGACCTCCGTACGGAAAGAGGCTTCATCTCTCCGAGTCATTCCTGAAATCCGGCTGAATAATCCTTCACAGATGCGTGGGATTAGTCCGAGGTCACCCTATAAAGTAGCAAGACATGATTCACAGCCAATGATCACCTCGCGAAAAGTTTAAATAGAAAGAACTTACAGGGATTCCCATCATGGTGTGTGACTTCCCTGATCCAGTCTGACCATAAGCAAAGATGCAAGCGTTATATCCTTCAAATGCTGCCTTCAACACATCCGTGCCCAGATCCTTAAACACCTGAAATCATGTGGGTGACAATACTACATGGGTTAATGTGTCAGTGCAAAATAAGGCAAAAGATAATCTAAAGTCAAGATATGGTCTCAAATGTACTGCTAACAATACCCTTAGGATCAGGATTCATAATCTGCCTCTGGGAAACTAGCCATCTCACTATTTTTGTTTTTAAACGTACAAGATGGTTGTTACATATTAAGTAACAAACCTTTCTAAACACAAACACTAAGAGGATTAATTACGAATCAGACCTGATTAGTATTTTGTCTAAATGGGGTCATTTTAAGGTTTTATTGTACACTGGTAATACAAAATAAATAAATAAACAATATATATAATATAAATTATTATATAAACTAAATAAAATGTGATATGTAATGGCAATATAAATATAAATAAATAAAATAATGGTAATATAATAAAAAAATCATATAAATAAAATTAATTAATTTAAAAATATAGTAATATAATATAGTAATATAATATAAATTGTAATATAAATATATTTTATAATACATTTAAATTTAATAAATATAAATTAACTAAAAATATATTAAAATTTAACAAATAATAAATACATTTATAATAAAATATTAATGGTAATATAAATAAAAACGTATACAAATGTATTAATATACCAGTAATATGGTAATATAACTAAAAAATAAATGTTAAAGCAATAATAAGCAAAAAAAAAACTAATAATTATAACATAAATATTATAAATGTGGAGTTTATCTATTATGTTTAAGCCCAACAACTACAACAATAGTAATAATAAAATATTTGACAACAATTCAAATAAAATAAATAAAATAAAATAAATAAAAATATAGAAATAAATAAAATTAATTAAATAAAATTATAAAAGGTTGGGCTCATAATTGGATATCACTAAATAAATATCTATCATTCTAATTCATGTTAAAATGAATTAGCATTGGGATGATAATAGATATTTATATTGTTGCTCAGTCTCATAATAAATCTAGTAATGCATTTAAATAACTAATTTGAAGCAAATTACACTAATTAATTTCTGTAAATCAGTCTTATTCAAGGACTCCCCAATTAATCTACATTATTAGGAAAAATAAATGTAAATGAGTTCACGTGTAACTATTTTCTTTAACTATTTATTTAAAGGGTTTTAGTAGGAAAATATCGATTAACATTACTTTACATTATTATGCATTGTTAATTCCATAATAGTTTTATAATTATTTTGCCTTTTTTGCATTCAACTTTTTTGGCAGAAGTAAACATTTGTTTTTCATTAACTAAATATTATGTTTTTTATTGTGATCAATTTCAAAGCAAACACACATGACATAAAAACTAATCATCCAACCAAAGCTCTCTGCTAACAGCTAATCAACCAAATAATGCATTTAAATAATTTGTGTTGATACCTTTATATTGTATGTCTATGTACATGCATTTATTTTTTTATATACTTGTAATTGTAATTTTTATTAATATTATTATTATTATTATTATTTTGTATATTTTATTTTCTTTATTACATATTAAAAGTTCCTAAATTCTAATAAAGGCCTAATTAAAAAAAACTTAATTGCATTACTTCATTTCTGTGAATCAGTCTTAAAGGGCACCTATGGTAAAAAATCTACTTTTCAAGCTGTTTGGACAGACATATGTGCATGTATGGTGTATAGACTGTCATATTGGGGTGAAATAAGCACACCCAGGGCTTTTTTCAATTTAACAGCATAAAAAACGGTGGACCAATTGGAGCTGTTTTCAAACCGACCGCAACTTTACGTAGGAGAGCGGTCCCCCCGCCCACCAATATTGATTGACAGGCGCGTCATATCCTCAGTTTGTTGATTCACGTCCGCCATTTTCAGCGTGAGTCGAAGCGATATCACTAAAGGAACACGCTAGCTCTATTTTTAGATGCAAGGCTCATTGGGCTCAACACAAGATCAATATTCTCCACATTATCGCTCTAATCGGAATTATTGGTTGTATCTTTAGGTATGTTTGCAAACATGTGTACTTCTCATTGAGTCTACCTTATACTTCAGCCGTTTGCATTTCTCGCGATCCCAGAAGCTCCCTGTGATCTTAACTAGCATGCGTTTTAGAATTCTAAACATCGGTTTCTATCAGGGTACACTCAAGTCGACGGCTGGGCACCGCGGACCGCTGCAGAAACCTATATTTACAATTCAAAAATGCATGGCGGGACGATTCGGGACACTTCATGTTTCTGCCGCGCCACAGAGAGTGTCTGGTGTGCCGTGTCGCACTAATTTACATGTGAAGCAACACACCCCTAAAACAGTGAACTGTGGATACGCCCCCAACATGACACTTTTTAACACATTATAATAAAAAATCTGAAATGTGTTTTAAACTGAACCTAAACTGGCACACTCAGAAGAACCATAATATTAATATTAAATCATAAAAAAGAGGTAAACTACGTGCCCTTTAAGGAATTTTCAATTAATCTACATTATTAGGAACAAGAAAAATGTAAATAAATACATGTGTAACTATTTTATTTATTTAAAGTGTTTTAGTAGGAAAATATCGATTACATTGCTCTCTATTTTTAAGCACTGATAATTGCATAATCGTTTTACTCCTTATTATGCCTTTTGCATTAAACTTTTAATGTTTTTCAGGTTTTCAACTCACTTTAATTCAATTAATTTTCATTAGTATTTATTTTATTTGATATTTCAAAATTATGAGCAATTTCAAAGCAAACCCAAAATCCATCCGTAATTTTCCACCAAAACTGCTAATTGCTAACAGCTAACCAATTGAATAATGCACTTGAATGATTTTTTAATACCTTTGTTGTTTGTACATGAATTTCTTTATTTATATACTTGTAATTTTTATTGTTATTTGTATGTTTTCTTTTTCTTTTCTTTAGCACAAGCTAAAAGTTCCTAAAAATGTATAAAGCCAGTGTTTAAAAGATAAAATAATAATAATAATAATAATAATAATAATAATAATAATAATAATAATAATAATAATGCACTAGTTGCAAACTATTCACATTTTCCACTGACCTTCTCCTGTGAGACGAAGCAGGCATTTTTACAGTCTGACGAGTCGTAAGAGAAATCATATGTGAAAGTCTTGGTTTTCTCCCGTACAGAGTCTCCAGTCACTCCGTCTGGAATCTGACGTAAAAACAAACATCACGATTAGTCTAGAAACAACGCTTTAATCTGAAGAGATCAATGGTTTGGAGATGCTCAGTACTTTTAAGTTGGAGATGGTGGTTTTATTGCCTTCCATTTCGATGATGCATTTGCCGGACAGGTCTTTCTCCCTGTGCCAGAAAAATCAATGATGCATTAATAAAAGATATGTTTATGCACTTCATTTATTACTGACGCACAGGGTAAACATTCAGGCATTTACTCTCGAGGGAGATGATTTAATTTAGAGCACTCAACATGTTAAATAAGGTGTCTATTATAGACTTGATGCATTTATGAGCTGTTTAAGATGAAAAGCAGAAAGAAAAGATTTATATCTATTAAATCAAGTATTTTTTAATGATTAAATAATGTTTTTCGTGGCAAATTATAGAATTTGAATTACAGTTTTAAACCTATTTAAAAGTAATTGAGACTTTTTTGGATGCTACTTTATCATCTGAATAAGACATGGGACAAAATATTGCTAATATTCCTTATTGTTAAAACTCCTAAAACATATTTTTGCTCTTCTGTTTTAGTGTTAAAGAATGAGCTGTAAACTAGTGTATATACCCACAGGATGTACTACAGGGAACATATTTTGTCAGTAAATAGAACACCATGCCCAAAACTCACAGGTTTGTTGTTGTTTTTTTTCTTGTTTATAAAATTGTAAAAAAATAAATAAATAAATAAATAGACTAAAATCATTATTCGTACTTTAGAGCTTATTTCAACATTCTCATTTATGTCATTAATGTTTGGTTTAAAGTTTACTCTAATTTACTCTAAATTAAAGAACAAAAAATGTATTTTTCAAAAATATATTATAATTAAAATATAATTAATTTATTCACATTATATTAATTATTTCATTATTTGATAGGATTTATAATTGTAAACATATTTTTATTCATATTGTAATTATTGTTTCCAATGCAAATATAATTCATCATTATTTATTTATTTATGTATTACTTATTTATTAAATCTTAATCATTATTTATTATTAGTAGTAGCAGTAGTATTTGTACCAATAAATATAATGATAATAACATTGGTCACAAGAAAAATTAACAAATTGGAAGAGAAAAAAAACCCAAGCAAAGATAAATAAATATGAGCAGGAGCGGATTTACCCAATTAGAGAGGTAAGTGGAAATCTGGGTTCCCCAATAAATACATAAAATAAATTATACATAACATTGTTTTGGTGTATAGTAAGGGTCTAACAAATACTAACAGTCTAACAGTCCAGCAGTCAAATCAGGTAAAAAAAAAAATAATTGGTGTATTTATTATTTTAAGTTGTAAATCCATTTTAAGGATACAGATCATTTAAAATGTAGAGATTGCAATAGGATAAAACGTATAAAAAGACAGAGAAAAAAAACACTGATATAAATAAATTAAAAATAAATAAATATACAAAGGGTGCATTTTAGGACTGTTTGACCCCTTGGCTGGAATTTCCTAAGACCCCTAAATCAAATCCATCCCTAAATAAGAGCCATCTTCCAATGCCAGGAACCAAAAATTTCATCTTATCCATGTTTGGACAGAGTTATTAGATTTTTATAAATACGTGAAATCACACCTGAACAACCCAAAAACGAACAAACAAAAAAAAACCTAAATTTAATAACCCTACGATTATTAATATATATTTTTTATTTTATTGAGTTCGATTAGAATTATTATAAAATAATAAACACAATAAATAAACACAATAACAATTATAACCTCCAAAAATAACAATGTCAACAATAATAAGATTTATTTTCATCATTAGCAAATTGGCATCTTTAAAATTAGCAATACTAACTACAGCACAGTGCGCTCACCAGTAATATCGTAAATATACCGTAAATCGATCATTAATAATACATTATTATTATTATTATTATTATTATTAAACTCAGATCTCACGAGTTTGCCGGTGGGTTTAATATTTGGGTAAATATCACGCCGCAGCTTTTTGGGACAGTCATACGGACATGTTGTTTACATACTTAATCATATACACATCATATACAGTATTCGTGTATTTTTGGTCACTCACCGTCTGTTCATGGGCCGAACCCGCACTGCCACCCGGACCGATGCCATGGCACATCCCTGAGCACCAAAACACACACACACAACACACACACACACACACACACACTTCAGCCGCCTCTTCTCATGGGCGACTGGCACAACTGCACCGGCCGAAAAACAGCTCGAAAATAAGCTGTCGCTCGGCTAGTGTTCACTCAACAGTCATCACGAAAACAGGACGAGTTTTCGGGCAGTACGCCGTTGTTTCTGTTCGTATTATTTTCCCGGAGTGATTCGCAACGTCCTGCTCTTTTGCTGGCATTCAGGACGTGCGGTGGAGTCCAGAGCGCCACCTTCTGGCCTGGAATTACCAGGAATGACCATAGGTCAAGCTGGGAATGGAGATAGTAGTTAATCAAATGGACATTAGCAAGTATATCCCGAAAACTATTTTAAAGATGACCTATTATTCCACTTTTACCAAGAGGTAAAATGAGTCTATATTGTGCCTAGAGTGTATATGTGAAGTTTCAGCTCAAAATATCACACAAATAATGTTTTATAACTCTTTGAAACTGCTTATTATAGGCTTTGATTCACATTGTGGCATTTTGGTGACTGTCGCTTTAATATCAAAATCGTCACTAATGGGCGGGGCTTCCCCTCCTATGACGCGTATAAAGGAAGAATGTCAATCAAAGTGTTTCTGCAGACAGTTTTATGAAGTGTTATTATAAAAAATACAATTAATAATTGTTTATCATTAGAGGCATGGCTATATTCATACACTGTTACCACATAATTGTGTTTAAACCCCTTATAAAAGTGATATTTGCATAATAAATCCCCTTTAAAGGCTATCTCATTGGAAGTTTGTGAGATTTTTTATTTTTAGAAATAACATTAATATTAGTTTGTTTATACGTTTGCCAATTTATCTTTGAATTATACAAATATAGCTGTGATTTTTTTTGTCTTATACTAAAGTAGATATTTTGACGAATGCTGAAAACCTGTAATCTAATCCTTGACTTCCATTGTCGGAAAAACAGATACTATTCAGACCATTCACTATTTGTTTCTCATTTTTATTTATTTTAAGATTTTACAGTAGTTATTTTGTTATATGTGCATTTTTATATTTTATTAGAATTTAATTTGATTCCCACTCAGCTGTAATTTGTATTTTAGGCTTGTTTTAAACCTTTATGATTTTTACTTGATTCAAAATGAGAAAATGATCACAGAATTTACATTTTTGGGTGAACTATCCCTTTAAATCAAGAAGTTTCCCAGTGTGAAAACACATTTATTTGTATTTGTACTACAATATATTTTGAATTTGAATTTAAAATTGAATTTATTAAATGGGATTGCCCCTTGAGATGAACCATCTCATTTTCAAGGGCGTCCCTAAGAAGTACATAAATCAAACAGAGTATGGCACATTAAAACAAATATCCAGCTGAGCTAAATCAAACAAGCAAACAAGCAGCACACGTCACCTGAAACACTTTGCACTAAATCCTAAGCAAAAAAACAAAAAAAAACATCAAAAGTACAAACAATTTGATATTCAACTAAATAATAAGCATTTAAATTGGAACCAAAATTAATCAAATTTACAAGTTACAAGTCCTAAAACGACAAAATGTCTTAATGGATCTAAAAGAAGAAGGGAAACTATTCCAGTCGAAAGGAGCTTTGTATTATGGCCACTTTAATGTTTATATAAACAGGATAAAAACAAGAAACAGGTGACCTGGATTTGTTTTATTAATGAAATTTAGATTTTATGATGGCAATCTGTTCTTTCTCTTTATTTGTCTGTGTGCTCATTTGCTATTGTTAATCCTTTCTGTACTTTTCTATTTTAATTGGTAGGCCTACATTTAATCCAATAGGCTAATAACAGCATGTTCTAGTTAACCTTAACCTGCACATCCGTTAATTAATTCTAACTGATACTAATCTTCTGGTTAATTAATGTTCTATTTTTTGTTCTATTTCATTCTAAGATGTTCAGTTCCATTTTAAACTAATATTCTATTCTATTCTATTCTATTCTATTCTATTCTATTCTATTCTATTCTATTCTATTCTATTCTATTCTATTATTCTTTTAAATAAGAGGCAGGTCTCTTAAAATAAATAAAAATGTAATAGAATGTAATACAACACTAAATGGCAAACAATATTTTAAATTAAAATAATTTCATAATTTTTAAACCAATATAAGGGATATTTTATCTTGGCTGCTAAGAGAAATTTTATGAATATATCTTAAAAATAACCTAAACTGAAATTTTAATCAAATAAATACTGAAAAGAATGATTAAATATATATATATATATATATATATATATATATATATATATATATATATATATATATATATATATATATATATATATATATATATATATATATATATTATAATAAAACAATAAATATAAATTATAGCTGAGTGGAAATCTAATTAAAATCTAATTAAATATAAAATGCATTAAACAACTACTGTAAAATCTCAAATAAAATAAAAATTAGAAATAAAAGGCTAATTCAAAATGTTAACAAATACTTTAATTGCATATCAGGAATAATAGCAACACAACACTGGTGTTTGTGATCTCAATGAATTCAGACAAATATTAAATCTCTTTATTAGTTAACATACAAATGCCACATTCAACAGTAGTAGATTATTTTGTAACAGTTTTGTCTCTCTAGATGTTACGTTTAGAACAAACATAAGTAATGACATTATTTAGCATGCTAATTAAACACATTTATATGATACACTTAATGATTATAAGACAACGAGTTTGCTCTCTTTTTTTAAGTAAAGTCAACTTATCGCTTTTTACAGTATCTCACCATCCACAGGAATGATGATTACAGTTCATCTGATGCCAACCTGAATCCCTTCATGTTCCTGTGGCTGTACACAATTGTACAGATTGTAACATAAGCTCTGTAAGTTAAGTTAGGGATAAATTACAAAGAGGTTACATGCATGAAAAAACAAATTAAATAAATCTCAGAATAAATCCTTACAGGTTTATCAGCAGCCTGATGCAAAGTTGAGCACTGTTGTGTAAGACTGAAGGACTTTTATTCAGGAAAAATAACAGTATTCGATGTACTTTATCTCGCTTATTACACTGATACTTGCCACAAAACATAAAAAATAGACACAAAACATTGTTTTCAGCCACAGTTTATTAGTACATTAATTAAACACAAAGTCAACAGAAACAAAAACAGTTGATAAAGTGCGCTTTATTCAGTCACAAGATGGCGCCAAACCGCCAAAAACGCAAAGCTGACAGAAACGAAACAGGTTGAAGCATATACTGACGTACATTGCATTCATCATTCAAAAGACGTCGTCAAAAACAGGTAAAAACAGACAGACAAACAGATACAATAACTTGCACATTATTCAGTCACAGGATGGCACCAAACAGTCAAAAACGCAAAGCTGACAGAAACAAAAGTGACTGGATAAAGTATAGACTAGTCTAAGTATTATATACATTCACAAGACTGCGCCAAACAGTCAAAAACAGTGGCTTAACAGCCAAACACATACTTATGAATGTGAATGAAGGTTAATGGATGTTCACTGATGGTCAAGTTGATTTGAAGTTCCCTGATGAGTCTGTTATTCGGAGGTTGTTATCTTGTAATAACATACCCTGAATGTCGCGACTGAATAATCAGAATCGAGTATTCCAGACAGCCGTGTAATAATAGTTCAGCTTTTATTACATCAGCACAAACTGAGTTTATAAGGCAATTGCATTATGATCCATTAGAGCCAAAGTGCTTCAGTTTTTCAGCGTCCCCATGCGCTCATCCTGGATTTTCTTCCCACAGTTCATAGCAAGCGTCGCCACGGCATAGGAGGAGAGGATGACGATGGTTGATCCCACAAAATGTGAGGAAGCCCCACGAGCTGGGATCTTTATGGCTCTCCGTGGTATGGATCCATCTGTGCGAGGTAAAGTTTGTGACACTGATTCCATGTTTCCAGAAAAAGAAGGTATTTTTCCTCAGGAATATTAGTTCAGTTGAGCTTCAGAGATGCGTTTTCATTCATGAATGCCAGGTTTCTTCCGTCCGCTCCTTCTTTTATAATCCCAGCTCATCCCGCCCTCATGAAATCCCCAAATTAGCCCAGTGTCTCCGTGTGCGTCAATGGGATGTGAAACAGGTCGGCCTACAGAGGTCAGATAAAGCGGGATCGCACAGCCAGACACGTCTGACTTTAATTCTCCCTGAGGATCTGTACTACTGAGAAGGGATCTGAGTGACGGGAAGTCTCACACTAACACTATTAGTCTGACTAATAGTGTGTTAAACAAGTCAGAACTGTTTTCTTCTAAGTCACTTTACTGGTCTGCACTTCGTGATTGAATTGGAAGTTGCTGAGGCTTTTATTACAGTGTGTTGTACTTCTAACTGAAACGGAAATTATTGAGTAGTGGGCTGGGAATTTCATTTTTTCATCATTCCTTCATGGCAAACTAACAGCTAGAAAGGGTATTACAGTTTTTCTCGGTCGTTTTGGTGCATTTCTCACAACACTATTTACATTTGCACAACAGTTCATGCATTTCTCAAAACAATTAGTCATTTGTGCACATCATAGTAGCAGTTTCTCATTCCTTCCAACAAATTGTGAATGCTTTTGGACATGTGTTAATTGCTTTTATACAACTCTCTGCTGTTTTATAACATTATCATTCGCTAATGTCATGTCAGTAAAAATTAACTAAACTTGTGAATGCTGAATAGTCATTCCATATAAAACTAATAGTCCTTATTTCATTACTTGAGTCATTGCATACAAAAATGTTGAACTAGTTGTCAAAATCTGTCAAGCAAATTTGATAAAAAATCTTTTTTTTCCTGAAAATGTCTTCTAAACTGAACAATTTGATGAAGGATTTACAGACCTGTGAATGTTGTAGGTTCAGTTCCAATATGTACTGCAACATTGTTTAGCTGTGCACAGCTCTACCCAAGGGAAGTTTATGCTTGTTGTAAATAAGGGTGTATTTATTCTTTTGCACAAAGCTGTGAATAAATGAGAATTGCAAAGAGCAAATGCAGTAAAAATGTGAAACACATATTCAGTGTCTTGTACTCAGATACCTCATTAAATGCAGTGATGTCGAACTTTACTGTAGTTTTTAAATGGCTGTGCAAATAGTATATAGTGCTGTCTTGAGCATTTTCAGGAAGTGTCATCAAAATCTGACATTTCTTGTTCATAAACAATGGTGTCAGCTAAGTTTTGCAGTTTGTAATAAATGCAAAAGTTTGTAAGAAATGCACCAAAGCCACTGAGAAAAACTGTAATATACAGTTCCTATAGAAACCCTCGGGTTGACATCAACAGAAGGACCACACCTTTAATAACAGAAACAAATGGTCAGACTTTTATTGAAGATTACCAAAAAAATTCAGTGGATTAATTTACATTGATACATTTTTCACATTAAGAATAACAATGTGAACTAGCAAAATAGACATTGTACATTTTGATTTAGCATGGACTTTAAAAACCAACCTAGGCTCATTCTGAAAACCTACTGCCATATACTTTTTTGGAGAGCGCCAAATACGTCCCGTGCAGCTACTTTTTTGCAGTTTCTGTTTTTGCGAATTCGCCAGAGGCCGCTCTATACGCTTTTTCAGATCTCAAATTTCCCTCGAGTGTCATTCGCATCTGCTCTTCTTGCGTAAATCCACCAGAGGCTGCTGTCGACTGACTGAATGACTGACTGACCGATCGATTGACCCAACTTTTCCCTTTCCCAAACCCAACCGATAATGTTTTCAAAATCACAGACTGACCCGAATGACTTATTAAACCAACATAGGCTCACTGTAAAAATGTAGCCCTATATACATTTCTGGAGATCTCAAATTATGTAGCCAGAAGCCATTTTGTCTTTAAAACGAACGCTAGGGGGCGGTATGACACTGTTCCTTTTCTCACTTACCAGCTGACCGCTTACCTCCGTGTGGACGGCTTTCCCGCAGTTACCAGTTTGCCCAGTGGCTCACCACCTACGTCAGAGGACTTGAGATGCAGAGAGGAGTTGACCACGACAACGGGGTTGGGGTCTGGTGAAGAACGGTTCCAAAAAGTAGGTAACACAAAAACATAAGCCAAAAAATAAAATGAACAAGTAAATAACAGGGTGAGAATGTGGTAAAATCTGCAAACGTGGTAAAAATCAGGCGACTGCCAGAGCTTTTTTTCCCCCAGATTGCTTTTGAAAACACTGTGGGTTGGGTTTAGGGAAGTGGGTGGGCGGGTCAATCTGTGCTTTTGAAAACACTATTGGTTGGGTTTAGGGAAGGAGGTGGGTGGGTCAGTTAATCGGTCAGTCAGTCAGTCAGTCAGCAGCGCCCTCTGGTGGATTTATGCAAGAACAGCAGGTGCGAATGACGCTCACTGGAGAAATTTGAGATCTCAAAAAGCGTACATAGCAGCCTCTGGTGGATTTGCAAAAAAAAACGTACCTCCTGGAACGTATTTGGCGCACTCCAGAAATGTATATAGGAGTACGTATTCAGAATGAGCCTGGGTTGTTTTAAACAGTACTAAAGGCAACCCAGGCTAATTCTGAAAATGTAGTCCCGTGGACGTTTCTGGAGATCGCGAATTATGTAGCCGGGGGTACGTATGGCTGCATTTCGTTTTTTAAGCAAACGCTACGGGGCTGTGTGGCGCTGTTCCCTTTCGCGCTTACCTCTGTGTAGAGGGCTTTCCCGCTGCAACCAGTTTGTCCGGTTAGCTCGTCGTGTACGCCGGCGGACTTGACACGCAGAGAGGAGCTGACCACGACGACGACGACGGGATTCGAGTCTGGGGAAGAGCGGTTCCAATAATCAGGTAAGACAAAAACAGAATCCAAAAAATAAAGTGAACAAGTTTACAACTGGCTGAGAATGTGGTAAAATCCGAAAACGTGGTAAAAATCAGACGAAGGCTTTTCCTTTTCTGGACGGCTTTTTTTTGTAAATTGTTGGTTGGGTTTAGGGAAGTAAATGGGTGGGCGGGTCAATCGGTAAAACTGCTTGGGAAGGAGGAGGAGGGTGGGTCGGCCGATTGGCCGGTCGCCCAGTCAATCATTCAGCCAGTCGGACGGACGGTCGGTCGACAGCGGCCTCTTGTGGGTTTACGGGGCGGCGCGGGCGCGAACGGCGCTCGTCCTGGAGATGCGAAAAAGCGTGCACAGCGGCCTCTCGTGGATTCGCGAAAACAAAAACTGCACAAATACATACCTCCCGGGACATATTTCGCAGTCTCCAGAAACATCCACGGGACTACGTTTTCAGAATGAGCCTGGGTTGACTAAAGGAGTTTGAATGTATTTTGGACACTTACTAAAAGCTTGTCCAGTTTATCCATATAAAATAAATATATTAAAAACATCAAAATAAAGATATTTATAATAAAGAGGTAAAATAAGTAACATTTGATATATTTTTAATAGATAGATAGATAGATAGATAGATAGATAGATAGATAGATAGATAGATAGATAGATAGATAGATAGATAGATAGATAGATAGATAGATAGATAGATAGATAGATAGATAGATAGATAGATAGATAGATAGATATTAAAAACAAAATAATTAACATTTCATTTCAAAGTAAATAGTCACAGAAGCTGAACATATTGATCGAGTTTATGCATATTAATGCTTGATTAAATAAATTCTACAGATACATAAAGAATCGGACTCATCTGTAGGTTGTTTAAATACGATGATCTAATGGAGGACATTAACAGCTGATGTCAGTCAAGGTTGTGCTGCTGTAAATAATCAGGTGACCCTCCAACTACTAGAATCATCATTAAACCTTTAATCCTGTTTGCTGCGTATGTGTGAGTGTGTGTGTGTGTGTGTGTGTGTGTGTGTGTGTGTGTGTGTGTGTGTGTGTGTGTGTGTGTATGTGTGTATGTGTGTGTGTCATCAGTTTTAGCTGTGCAGATCAAATATTTATTTTAGTAGATGTTGACTGCTAGTTATACCAGTGCTATGCTTGTGTACAACACATTTTCTAAAATTATTATTAGCATTATTATTTCATATTTTAAAGTTTCTCTTTTACTAAATGATTTAGGTTTCATGCTGATCCCTGCAATATTCTCCTATAGATGTAATGAATAAAAAAACACAGAAATGTTTTGATTAAGCTAATTTACCTGTGACAAATCGAGTGATCCGCTTGAATAAATAATGCCGGTTCGTTCTTGGCATTGTGTCGGGTTTAGCCATTACTGCCCTGCCAGCTCAACTTCAAGAACAATTAACCATGTGACACAACAATTAGAGACGGAACAACACTCCTAAACAATCATTACAGAGACTTTCTAATCTGGTAATGAGCTATTTATGGCTTTCTGTTCAGGAAGAAACAAACTAAAACTTTTTTATTCCTATTCATTAAACTGCATCAGTAAATACATGTCAATTTGTACTTTGCCTATAGGTGTACCACTACTCATTATTTGATTTAACAGGGCCATATATGCTTTATAGTACTGTTTTACAAGGTATGTACATTGCTATAGCAACTTATGCTCTGAACATAACCGTTGTTTTGATAATGTTTAGGTTAGGTTAGTTGGGTTGCCACTCCAAGCCAAATGTCAAACTGTCAAACCTGACTTTTCACAGACTTTTCACAAATATATGGTATATTTACAGCATATACCATATTCATTTGAAATGTTATTGTTTTTCATTTATTTATCGTGGTTTTTCTAGTACTATTGTTGAAGAGATTTTAAAATTTTGTTAATTTTGATGATTTAGAGTCATTCATGTATTAAATGTGTGTGTGTGTGTGTGTGTTTTGATAATATTAAGGTTTGGTTAGTAGGGTTGCCGCTCCAAGCCAAATGTCAAACTCGCTGACATTTCACTGACCAAAAAAGCTGAATTAGTATTACCTATAATGAATAAATATTCTTTGTTCATTATTTATTATTAATTTAGCATTCATTTATAATACTTTTTTTGGAATACCCTTAAATTATAAGCACCCTAAATATTTCAAGACAAGAGGCGTGTCATTTTCACTGTCTAAGAGCAGATGTCAGTGTTTATTCTTTCACTTGCTACACCACAATTGTATGCATGTAAAGATTAAATTAGTGTCATGTCAGTACGCTTCACTTAGGCTATTTATATCACTTTATTCTTGCCAGAAAATACAGTTGATTTAAAAATATGTTTTTTGCTTAGATGCTGCTGATTTTTCGGTGATTCACTGTATTAGGGCTTTGGAATATGACGCTATATATTGTATGGAAAAAAATATTAAAACGTCTATTGTTTTATATTATGTGCTATTTTTATGGTGTAGCAAAATACATTTGTTTACGGTAGTTCTTTTTCAGCATTTATATGAGCGCAATATTACATCCCATAACAGGGATGAAGACAGAAACATGAATAAGAGCATCGTGAGAAAAGTCGCACTTATATTGTGATATGAATTTACAGAAATGGTCCAAAATCATGATCCATAACGTTTTCAGGATATGAGATGGCTTATATTGCGATATGAGATTCTTATGGTCCCCTATATTGTGATATAAATAGTGTCATAACATCAGGATATGAGATGACTTTGATATGAGATTTTATATTGTGATATATCGCCCAATTCTAACTCTACTTGTCCATGTTGGGATGTCTCTAATCGACTAATTTATTATTATTATTATTATTATTATTATTATTAGCTTTTCGGGCTACTGCATTATTATACAGCATTTCTATTGCATGACTATTAGTATTATAGTAACCCACAGTATCATTAACGTTTTTTACAAGTCTGGCTGTCTGGAATACTTGATTCTGATTGGTCAATCATGACATCCCAAGGTATATAACTCTGAGACAACAACCGCTGAAATAACAGGCTACTTGACCATCAGCGAATACGTTTTCATCCATACCTATATCCCATTCCATGGTTTTTAACCGTTTGGTGCTGTTTTTTTTTGAGTGAATAATTCATAGGGTAGTCTATACTTTAAAGTTGCCCAAACTAGGGCCCGCGGGCCAAAGTTGGTCGTTGTAACCTTTGATTTGGCCCACCATCCCATCTGAGAAAGGAGAACAAATGATGGGCAGGTAACGTTGTGGCCGATTTTATCAGAGATTGTCGTTTCTAGTTTGTAATTATCTTTTCTGTTTGTTTTATTGCTGAGCTAACTGAAATTTAAATGTTAATTGTAAATATGTAAATAAATACTTTGAAATGATGTAAATACTGTTAGTCGACAGATAGAGGATAAAGCAGAAGACATCTGCAAGCAAATCAAGACAAAATCCGGTGCAGCTTGACTAGCGTAACTCCATGAGATCGTTTTTACTGTAATAAGTTCATTATAAAAATGTTTTTAAAAAATGTATACTGCATTAGTTAATACAAAGCAATTTTTTCCAGTTATTTTTAGAAAAATTAGGAAGTACCCATGGCAGCTATATTTACCTTCGGCCCACTAGCCTCAACCTAGTTTTCGTTTTGGGCCCTTCGTAACAAAAAGTTTGGGCACCTCTGATTAACTGTCCTGTCAGTTTCGTTTCTGTCAGTTTTGCGTTTTTGACCGTTTGGCGCCATCTTGTGACTGAATAATGCGCAGGTTAATGTAAACTCTAACTGTTTTCTTTTCTGTTAGCTTTGTATTTAAATAATAATAAGTTTTTATGGCTCAAAACAATGTTTTGTGACAAAAATTTGTATAATAACCAAGAAAAAGTGTATCCACACTCTCAGAAATAAAGGTACTCGAGCTGTCACTGGGGTGGTACCTTTTCAAAAATTTTAAGAGGAACACTTATGTACTTTTTAGGTACTAATATGTACCCGTGAGGTATTAATATGGATATGGATATGGATATTAATATGTATTAATATTTCTGAGAGTGCTGGATGGTTGTTTCTGCAGAATAAAAACCCTTCAGTCTTATACAACAGTGCTCCACTTCGCGTCGGGCTGCTGATAAGCCTGTCTGGCTTTATTCTGCGACAGCAACCTCTTGGATGTACTACTTTATGGGTTTTTTGTTACCCAATCATAAATTATCCATGGCCTATTTTTGGGTCACAACCCACTAGTTAAAACAAAACAAAACTAAACAGAGCCAAGTTCATATGAGGGCTCTTTCTGAGGGCTCTATCTCATATGAGGGCTCTATCTCTTATATTTCACGTTCCTTCATGTTTTATGTAGAAATCCATCACAGTGGTTTTAAAATCTGGAAAACATCATTTAAACTGATTGCTGCTGTTGTTCTCGGTGCACATGTGAATGACTTGCTGTAGTCTCCTTTAGTGTTTGTCTTTCTCTCATGTAATGGTTTTTACAGCAGCAGAGCTTTTGATTACAGATTCCTTGTGGGCGAATCTTTTCTCGTACTGCTGATTGCTTTCTGCTTGCCTACATCTTTTAAATGTGTGTCTGTGTGTGTTGTGTGTGTGTGTGTGTGTGTGTGTGTGTGTGTGTGTGTGTGTGTGTGTGTGTGTGTGTGTGTGTGTGAAATAAAGTGAAAGAATATGGCAGCAGAATATATCATTTCTGCATCGACATCACAATGTATATATCTGCAATAATCAGTTTAACCACAAGAGAGTAAAAGTTTATCGTTTTATATGCTTCTTAATTGTAAAACCTTTTCCCCAAGAAAGTTTAAAGCATTCAGGCACACTGATAAAATTTATAATTTAACATAAATTCGTTTTAAAACAATATTTTAATCATTCATTGAAAAAAATTATGTCTGCAAAACTGTTGCGAACAATTTATTTGTGTTGAATTTAAACAAACAAATTAAATTGAATAATGTTCAACTTAATTTGTTTGTTTAAATTCAGCCATAATTCAGCAAATAAATTGTTTACAACCACGTAAGGTAAAAATATTGAGTAAATCCAAGGAATCATCTTTGAATATTTTTTTTCAGTGTTCCTAATTGAATATTGAATTATTTATATGTTGAAGACAATATTGTTGTTTCATTTGATTATTCAGTTTCTGTTCCTGAATACTGCTGGACTCCTGAGAAAATACAAAGCACTGTTTATTTAATCTGTCACTTTTTTTTCACACTTGCTTTGTGTTTTTCTATGCTTGTAGTTTTATTTTCTCACTGTCCTACAGAATCATCCCAATCGATCTAAAATTAAATCCTTTCGAAATTGAGCCATTCAATTGATTGGATTTACAGAATATAAGTAGAGAAAAACTAAATATTGCAATATAAAAAATTTTTCCAATATCATGCAGCCATTTGAGGATAGATAGGTATTGTCTTTATAGTTATATATATAGACATATAATAATTATATATTTTACACTTATGTGTATTATGTAACTGTTATAAACAAGTTTCTCAAATTTTGGATTTATATTAATTTTATTTTTGAATTGTAAATTGTTTTTATATACAATTTGATGCTTGTTTGTTCGAATTTGACCGCTTTTTCCAAATAAAATATATACTTTTTTGGAGTTTTAAATTCATAAATATATAATACTAAAATGATGTAAAACATAACTGTAATCTTCACTTTAAATACAGTTAATTACAGGTAAAATGTGAATAACATATTGCATTAAATCTGAAAATAAACATGACAAGTATAGTATTTTCTTAGAATTATTGCTAACTTTAATATTGCTGTTTTATAACTTTCAGATTTTGGCGCAGTTGGTAGCATGTTTGACTCACAGCAAGAAGGTCACTGGTTCGAGCCTCGGCTGGGTCAGTTGGCATTTCTGTATGGAGTTTGCATGTTCTCCCCATGTTCGTGTGGGTTTCCATCGGGTGCTCTGGTTTCCCCCACATGTCCAAAGACATGCGGTACAGGTGAATTGGGAAGGCTAAAATTGACCTTAGTGTATAAGTATGTGTGTGAATGAGTGTGTATGTGTTTCCCAGTGATGGGTTGCTGCTGGAAAGGCATCCGCTGCGTAAAACATATGCTGGATAAGTTGGTGGTTATTCCCCTACACTGTAAAAAATAAATCCATAAAATTTACGATAAAAAAACAGCAGCTGTGGTTGCCAGTATTTTACAGTTAAAAATACACTACAAACCGTAAAGTAATTTCACATTTTTACAGTAAACTACCATATTTCATTAATTTATAGATGTAATATGTCTGTATTTTGAATTACCAACATCTACACATCTTTTGTTACATAGTTAGACACGTTAACACATACATATGCAGGTGCTGATGAGAAAGCTACATAATGAACCAATGCTCAATCAACTTTTACCTCAAGAAAAGTGTATCAGTGTATACACTGAAAAAAATTATTCAAAGATGATTCCTTGGATTTACTATTTTTTTTTTTACGTTAAGTGATTGCAAACATTTTATTTGTGTTGAATTTAAACAAACAAATTAAGTTGAATTTTCTTCAATTTAATTTGTTTGTTTAAATTCAACACAAATAAATTGTTAGCAACAGTTTTGCATGCAACACTTCTTTCAGTGTAGAAGGTGTTCAGTGTCATTCACAAAGCTACTAAACACCAGTATGGTAACACTCATAATATTAAAGTAATAAATAATATAAACATTGTTTATCAACATTAGATGTAACATAAATCTCTAATGTACATAACTGATGGGGAAACAACTAAAAAGATCCATAGTAATGTCAACAAAAAGCATAAAAGGTGATGTGCCATGCAGAGAATTCTGGAAAAGTCAATTTACGGTTATTCACCGTATATATTAAGAAAACATACTGTTAACCAGGTTACAGATTTGTACTGTAGCATGTTTACAGTTTTTTACCGTGGAAATCATGGCCATTTTTTACACTGTAGATTAATAAAGGGACTAAGTCGAAAATGAATGAATGAATGAATGAATGAATGCAGTTATATGTAACAATCATGTTATTGCAAATAATCACACAGAAAAAAAAATGCATTACACACAAACACACACATATATGCACATTTAAAAAGACTTTACATATGCATCAAACACTGTACAAAATATTTCAGATTTTGGATAGACACATTTCTGTCAGGTCTTTGTGATCCACTGAAGTGTTTGTATGAAGTTGCAGTGATGTGGTGATGAACTTTGTTCAGATGGAGAATAGCAGCTGTTTTTGCTCATTTCTGTGTGTGAGAGTTGTTTCTAGGATACGGCACGTTCTGCGTCTGTGTATGTTCGCTCTGTTGTCCATGTCAGGTGGACAGTCCTCCATCAACACCACACACTGCTCAAATCAACAAAGAGTCTGTCAATGAAAAGGAGAACAGATTTCATCTAAACTAAACAAGAAACCTTCGCCTTAGCTTGAGGGAGGCCTGAAATTTCCACTCACAAACACCCACGTGAACACACACACAATAAATGTTGAACACTCAGCTGTCTTAGTAAATACCAGGGGCAGATTTACCCAATAAGCGAGGTAAATCCGAGGGCCCACATTAAATACCCAGAAGTTTTCTATAAATTATATACAGTGTCATTTTCCATCATATTTTGTAGGATGAGTGTCTAACAAATACATAATTAGGACATCTGTCCAAATGTGGACCCCCCCCCCCCCCCCCCCCCCCCCCCCCCCCCACTCCAATCATGGATCAGTCCAGCAGTCAAATCAGATGAAAATTTAGTTTTGAAAACCAAATAGCTTGTTCATTATTTTTAGCTGTGAATATTTATTTAGCTGTCTTTTTTGTATATCACTTAGTCTTGATTTCTATGTTTGTATCTTAATGCAATCTCCACATTTTAAAAGATTTGTTTGCTTAAAATGAAAATACAAATACGAAAGGTGCATATTACTGTGGGACTGCCGGACCCCGTGCCTCCAGTTGCTTAGGGCCCCCAAATCGCTAAATCCACCCCTGCTAAATACTAAATTTAAAAATGCTAAAACTCATTCAGTGTGTGTGTGTGTGTGTGTGTGTGTGTGTAAATTAAGAAAGTGTATGAGTGTTTCTCAGACTCAGACTCAATTTTATTATCCCGTTTAGGGAAACTAAAATTGCAGTGCCGTAACACAGGCGAAGTTCCATGTACACATTACCAAAATATTACCCCACAACATACTATACATCATATTGTAGGTGCATCTCCCTCCCCTGGACTCATTTAATGACCTAATGGCCACAATTATAAAAGAACTTCTAACTCTATTTGTCCTGCAAATAGGAACTCTAAAACGACGTCCTGATGGCAACAGTTGAAACACAGAGTACAACGGGTGATCCGGGGTGCATAGGATACCCTGAGCTCTCTTTAAAACACCATGGTAAATTACTGTTGGACCAGTTTGGTAAAAACCAATGATCTTGCCTGCCACCTTCACCAGGCTACTCAACCTGTTCTTGTTTGACACACTCAGATTACCGTACCAATGCAGAAAGATAAAACAGATTCAATAAATTGTTTATAAAACAGTGTCATCATAGAGGTACAAACCTGACGATCTAAGTTTCCTTCTTTGTTGGACCTTTTTATAGACAGCCTGAGTGTTAGGTTGAAATGCCAACATATTATCAATAACGACCCCTAGATATTTATGTGATATTTATGGGTGTTTCTCAGTGCTGGGTTGCGGCTGAAACGACATCCACTGCATAAAACATGCATTCGTTCATTTTCTTTATCGGCTTAGTCCCTTTATTAATCAGGGGTCGCCACTTGCAACAGGGAAATGAACCACCAACTTATCCAGCATATGTTTTACATAGCAGATGCCCTTCCAGCCTCAACCCAACACCGGGAAACATCCATGAACTCTTACATTCACACACTATAGCCAGTTTAGCTTATTCAATTTACCTATAGCGCATGTCTTTGGACTGTGGGGGAAATTGGAGCACCTGGAGGAAATTGGTGGTTCATTCCACATTTTACGCACACACATTCATACATCGGCAATCTAACAAATAACTATATATACACATAAATTTTCTATTGTTATTATGAATGGAAAGATTTAAAAAAGCATTAAAAAAGCATCTGTTATTGTTCAAGCATTGTTAAATATATGGGCAGCACAGTGGTGCAGTGGGTAGCGGGGTCATTTGGCATTTCTGTGTGGAGTTTCCATGTTCTCCCCGTGTTCGTGTGGGTTCCCCCCACAGTCCAAAGACATGTGTGAGTTGGGTAGGCTAAATTGTCTGTAGTGTATGTGTGTGAATGGGTGTGTATGGACGTTTCCCAGTGATGGGTTGCAGATGGAAGGCCATCCGCTGCGTAAAACATATGCTGGATAAGTTGGCGGTTCATTCCGCTGTGGCGACTCCAGATTAATAAAAGGACAAAGCCGAAAAAGAATGTTAAATATAGTGTGTGTTTATAAATAATAATACACTTACAGCCTATCTACGGCTCTGAATTGGTTTTCTGAGCTGTTACTCCAATCCAGAGCTCAAAGGGTTACCGCAAGCGGATCCATTACACACGCGCGCACTCGTTCTCCAGGGCACTACACAGTGTGCATCACTCAGCTAGTGCACATTTCACACGAACGGCAGCGAATGATTACTGTAGCCTACTCCATTCAGAAACGAGCTCGCGGCGGCAATCAGGCCAGGATGCATTTCACATTAGCGATGCCATTACTGCTCCAGCTGCCGGAGAACATGATCTGATGGCGGTGTCCTCTGGGGGACGGCCGGCGGTCCATTAGTGCGGCTGGACGCCTCTTTAGGGCTCCGGATGTCCAAAAGGACAGCTCTCCGAAAGCACGCGCGGAGGACACAGAAAGTGACGATTGAGATCACTCAGGATGAATATTTTACTTGTTTATGACAGACGAAATCAGGCACTTTGAGCCTAGATAGGTGCATTTAAATCACTATTATTTTTGAACAGTCGTTTTGGTGAGTCTCGCGCATGCATCGCTTTGCAACGCCCATGATCGTCTTTACATGAGGAGGGAAATGCAAACGGAGGGAAACTTCTGAGCATCACCTGAGGGCGTCTGTCTGTCACCACGTGCACTTTTAGATGTGAGCCGTGAATCGTTTTTTTTTGACAGACCAACACGATGAGCGATAGCATGGATGACTCCGGTATTATTCGCCGGCGGAGGATGCAGGTAAGACGACGTTTTATATCAGTTGTTATTCATATATGTGCGCGCATTATAGCAGTCACAGGCGACCTATTTTCCCTAAATACGTCTGTACTACTTACTACCTGACTGAAATAGAAGCCACAGCTGTTTTGTCGAAGAGCCAATCAGGAACGCCCTTTTGTCTGTCAGTCATCTGTCACATTGACATCTGGTTGGCTGTCGTCACTTCGGAAGGCGGGGTCTGAAGCAGGCGCGTCATTTACGTTAACTAAACTGAATAAGTTAGCAAAACTGCTAAACATTTTCAGTGCTTTACCAACAAAACCAAATAAGACACCTTAAATTTGGTGCACATTAGATATCTTCTTACATTTAAAGGAAGAAACTGTATGCGCACCCAAAAAAAAAACAAAAACAAATCCACTTTCGATGCTGTAGTCAGGTTTCCATCGGGACCCGAAGCTAATCTTTTCAAATTTTGCACAAAATAATAATAATAAAATCCCAAATGTGTATTGGGTGCATTTCCATCGTGTTGTTAGAGCAGCTGACTGTAGTATTGGTAACCTAGCAACCAACAGTAAACAAGGCAAGCATAATGATAAAGTCTAGATAGCATACGGCTGCAGATACGCACATCAATATAGCATCATTTTTATAATATTATATAATAGTAATTAATATTTTTATAGTACTGTAGTGGTTTAGGGTTGGGGTAGGCGTTAATAAAGTACAATTCATTGGGTAATTTAATAAATGACATAAATAATACTCGATACAACTACTGTTTTTACATTACGGTGACGGTTAGATTTATGGTTGGGGTAGGGGTAGACGTTATTAAAATATTGCCGGCGGAGGATGCAGGTGAGACAACATTTTGTATTATACATAAATGCTCGCATTAAAGCAGTCACAGACGATTTACTTCGCTATTTACCCTAAAAAAAGTCTGTACTTCCTCCTTGACTGAAACAGAAGCCACAGCTGTTTTGTTGAAGAGCCAATCAGGTATGCCCTTTTGTCTGTCAGTCATCTTTCACATAGACATCAAGTTGGCTGTCGTCACTTCAGAAGGCAGGGTCTGAAGCGGGCGCGTCATTTTTGTTAACTAAACTGAATAAGTTAGCAAAACTATTAAACATTTTTTAGTGCGTTACCAACAAAACCAAACAAGACATCTTATATTTGATCCACATTAGATATCTTCTTATATTTAAAGGAAGTAAGTGACTGGATGTGCACCCAAAAAACCCAAAATAAACCCACTTTCGATGCTGTAGTCAGGTTTTCATTGCAACCAGAAGCTAATCTTTCAAATTTTCGCACAAAATAATAATAATAAAATCCCAAATGTGAATTGGGTGCATTTCCATCATGTTGTTAGAGCAGCTGACTGTAGTATTGGTAGCCTAGCAACCAACAGTAAACAAGGCAAGTATAATAGTAAGTCTAGATAGGATACGGCTGCAAATACGCACATCAATATAGCATCCTTTTTATAATACTTTATAACAATAATTAATATTTTTACAGTACTGTAATTGTTGGGTTTAGGGTTGGGGTAGGCGTTAATAAAATACAATTTATTGGGTAATTTCATAAATAACATAAATAATACTTGGTACAACTACTGTTTTTACATTACTGTGATGGTTGGGTTTAAGGTTGGGGTAGGGGTAGACAGTATTAGAATATCGCCGGCGTAGGATGCAAGTGAGACAACGTTTTGTATTACTTGTTATACATAAATGCTCGCATTAAAGCAGTCAGGGGCGATTTACTTCGCTATTTTCCCTAAGAAACGTCTGTACTACTACCTGACTGAAACAGAAGCCACAGCTGTTTTGTCGAAGAGCCAATCAGGAATGCCCTTTTGTCTGTCAGTCATCTGTCACATTGACATCAGGTTGGCTGTCGTCACTGAAGAGAGTGCGTCATTTACGATAAATAAACTGAATTAGTTAGCAAAACTGCAAAAACTTTTTTAGTACTTTACCAACAAACCAAACAATACATCTCATATTTGGTCCACATCGGGTATCTTCTTATATTTATAGGAAGTAACTGGATGTGCACCCAAAAAACAAAAACAAACCCACTTTCGATGCTGTAGTCAGGTTTCCATCGTGACCCGAAGCTAATCTTTTCAAATTGTGCACAAGATGATAATAATAATAAAATCCCAAATGTGAATTGGGTGCATTTCCATCATGTTGTTAGAGAAGCTGACTGTTGTATTGGTTACCTAGCAACTAACAGTAAACAAGGCAAGCATAATAGAGACAGCTGATTGGTCACGTGGGTGTAAAGTCACAATTTATTTAATGATTAGATGTCAATCTCTTATTATTTGTGTTAACCTTTTTTCCTCAAAAGTCCAAATCCACCTCATGTGAGCATAAAAGACGTTTTTGCCTATGGGTTGTTTTCAATCATGTGGTTTTGGTGACACGCGAAATCCAGATGGAGGGCAGGAAGTAAAAAACTGAATGGGAGACAGAGGAAAGTCCGTATTTTTGCGATTTACTCCATATTTCAAAGAAGATATGAATAGAAAATAACCACATATGTTGAGCATGATACTTCGAGGGTCGAGTTTTCTACTGAACTATATTCTACTGTATATATATATATATATATATATATATATATATATATATATATATATATATATATATATATATATATATATATATATATATATATATATCTACTGAAATATATTTGCCTGTAATCGAAGCAGTACATACTGTATATTTACGTTACATGAAAAATACCTTAGTGAATACTATGGTGTTTGGAAGCATACTATAGAAAATTCCTTAAATTAAACTGTCGTAGTAATTATATTGTTGCAGTGTTACAACACAACTGTAGTAATAAACAAGTTATTTAATAGGCTTCTGTTTTCTATGCTATAATCACAATGCACCACAGTTTACACTAACGTTACAGTATTTATTACAGTTTGTCAGTTTACTATGGTACAGTATTCTGGAGCATTCATTAACAAAGTGTTATACACATTATACACTTTACTATGTGGTTCAAAAACATGTTTATTATAAATTACTATAGTTTTCCCCATGCGAATATCTTGGATGTACTGAAAGAATGTTTATTACATGCCTTTTCTTGCGTTTTTCAGACAGTTTCTTGAACTTTCTCCCTATTATGGGCAAAAACGTTTGGAAGTCTATAAAAGCTGTTCCGCATTTCTTATTTTGGCCAATTTAAACAATTATAAACAACACAAAACAGAAATATTTTGATGTTCTGATAGCGATTCCTATGAAAAAGAACCACTTCCTGCCCTCCATCTGAATTTCGCGCTTCATCAATGACTTCATGTGAAAACAACCTACTCATTCATTCATTCATTTTCTTTTCGGCTTAGTTCCTTTATTAATCAGGGGTCACCACAGCGGAATGAACCGCCAACTTATACAGCATATGTTATATGCAGCGGATGCTCTTCCAGCTGTAACCCACCACTGGGAATCATCCATACACACTCATTCACACACATACACTACAGACAATTTAGCTCACCCAATTCATCTGTACCGCATGTCTTTGGACTTGTGGGGGAAATCGGAGCATCCGGAGGAAACCCACACAAACACAGGGAGAACATGCAAACTCCACACAGAAACGCCAACTTACCCAGCCAAGACTCGAGCCAGTGACCTGCTTGCTGTGAGCCGACAGCGCTACCCACTGCACCACCGCGTCACCTTACATTTATATTATATATACATTAGTATTGTATTATATTTGTATTATGTAAATTGTATTGGCTGTATTACCAAAAGGATTGTATTTTTAGGGTGATGACTTAATGAAATATGATGACAGACATTCAAAGCTTAATTTTAATATCCCAATAGAAGCGTTGAATGTAAATATGATGTGACAATATGACGTCTTATATGAGCGTATTGGTAATTCTGGTAATTATAGAATTCTGGTAGTTTCAGTGTTAATAGAGGGTGATGAAAACCCAGCTAGTATGATTGCTAGTGTTGTCAAAATGATATTTGCCTACACAGATTCACAAACACTGCTAAAAACATATTATTATGCATGCCAGGCCAGTAGATGGCGATGTCACTTTGTATAGAAACACTATACGCCTGTGCACATTTGGTCCTGTAGTCAATCACTGATGTTTTGTCAAGTATTTGCACACTATTGTGAAACGAACACATAATACACACGCTCACAATATTAATCTTTGTTTGCACAGTCCAATTTATTGACACTTAACACCACTTCTTTGCTCGACGGAAAGTAAGTGCTATCTAAACCATAACAGTAACGATTAGATTTGTTTTCATTGTCAGTCACTCACTAGGTTCCAGCGTACACACAGGAGTTCATATTTGCTTTGTGGTTTGGGAGTTATTGTTTTTCATCTCTCCGGTTCTCGCCCAGAGCAACATCAACGGGGGGGTGGGTGGTGGGGAGGTGGGGGGGTTGACAGCATAAAGGAGGCTTGGAGCTGTTGTGTTATTGTTGGTACGGTGCGGAAACCATCTGCTGTTCTATGAAATCAAAACAAAATGTGTGCGTATTACTTTCACTTCCCCTCTTTCATAGCTGAAAATAAACAGTTTCGGAGCTCCACTGCACTCCACCCCAGACAGCAAGACATTTCACACAAAGGTCACCACGTTTCACAGGAAAAGAAGAGAATTTAGTGTGTATACTTTAGCCCGAAGTGCTTGTGATCAGTATTAGCTGCTCACATTAACAGTTAGAAGCTCTGTTATTACTCTCAATATATACTCAGCAATTTTGTTCTTCATTAAATGAATCTAGTAATTTCAGGGAGGAATAAAAGAGTATGTTGTTTTTCTAAAAACTGCTGTATACTGTATATGCTACTGTTGTGTATATATGTTTGTATATAGAACATATGTTAGTATATACTATATATACTATTGAAATGTATTATACTACTGAATATGCGATCTATACTGTATATAAAATTACTTGTTCAGTAACTTCCTAAAACAAAATAATTTATAGAAACTCAGCTGTGAATACGACTTGTTCCTTTACTTCTGTATTTTTAAAACTTAAGCACATCATTTGCTGTTCAGTCAAAGCAATGCAAATAAAATCTGAACACCAAAAGTGTAAATCAGGGGTGTCCAAACTCAGTCCTGGAGGGCCGGAATTTAGCTCCTTCCTTCAACACAAATGCCTGGAAGTTTCTAGTATACCTAGAAAGAGCTTGATTAGCTGGTTCAGGTGTGTTCAATTAGGGTTGGAACTAAAATATGCAGGACACTGGCCCTCCAGGACCGAATTTGGACACTCCTGGAGTAAATGAAACAGTATGAATGATATGTATCAAATTACAGTATGAATATTATGTTATTTAATAGTAAAGATTTACCAGATGAAGGAAACAGTATGAATATTATGCTGTTATGGCTGTGTAGACTTTTGTTCTGAAAGTTGAAGAGTACAGTCGTTAAAGCTAATCTTGTTAGCAAATGTATAATTTATCTTTAAAGGTGCTGTAAGTAAGTTTGACACCCTGTGGTTGAACTAGGTATTACACGCCTGGTTCAAAACACACACAAGCGCAGGTTGCCAGATTGACGACACCAATAAATCAGTGATTTAGCATGTACATTTAGAAATATTAAAGAGGTTTAGTATGTATTAAATAGATAATAAACCTTACCATATCGTTGTAGTGCGGTAAGTGCACTATTCTGTGCTTCTGAATAGCTGTATTTAGATATCTGCGACTAGTGCAAACAGCCAAACTGCTTATCACTGCAGATCTCTTCTCGCAGTGTGTTATTAGGACATGAGGTTACAATGTTACCTGCTCACCTAATGTTTACGTTCGTAATATTTATATTATTTGCTAATTAATAACCTCATGTTGAGCTCTGAATCTGCGTCTCATTTCAGCGTATTTCGGTCACAGATGCATATTTGAGAGCTTTCCTGACTGAATGAATGAAATTCGCGGTTTTCCACCAAGGCAACCAGGGGTGCTGAGACATAATTGGCTACACTGGCATTGGGCGGGTTAAAAGAACCCAAACAAAGACAGACGTTTCAGCACGTAACTCACATTTTCAAAGCATAATATCTGACTTCAGCATTGTTTTTCTGATAAACAAGAATGTTACTTAGCATATTTCTTAAATATCTGCAAACATATTATGGTATTTTTATGCTCTAGAAAAGTTACATACAGCACCTTTGATGTACTGTTTAAGCAGTGTTGGGAAAGTTACTTTAAAAAAGTACTGGAAATTGTAATCTGATTACATTCCTAAATACTTAATGTAAAAAGTAATCAGATTACTAATTACTTTACTTTAAAGTTACTTTTAAAATATATAAAATATACGCATAAAATACAAAACAAACTGCAGCTCTTTCAGTAATTCAATATTCACTGAAAAACATTACAATTGGTTGATCACAGCAGCTTGACACATTCAAAAGACTTAAAGACCCAAAACTTAAAATTCTCTCATCATTCACTTGTTCCAAACCTGTTAGTCTTTTTTTTTTTAACACAAAAGAAGACAAGTAGTGAATGCGCCTGGTAAATGCGAGCGTGCGCAAATTCACACATTCGCACATTCAGAAGATACCCTCACTCCCAATCCTGCACAAAAACCCAAATTAGCCTTTTTTGGCAGAGTTGGACCTCTGGGTTTTTGGGTACCGGTATTCTCCTTAGTGACGAGTGTTGTCATAGAATGCTTCTGTTCAAGTGCTGAACAAGTTGCTGGTCTAGTTAAAAGCAGTCGAAAGTTCTTTAGAGACTGGACATAGACTGCATTTCACAGCAATATTTTAGTTTTTACGCTCAGAGAAATCAAAGTAATGTCTGTATTTCCACTTGAAGAAGCAACCGCTCTCAACAGCAACCATTTCAGCTCTCCTTCTCCAGCAATATAAAGGCACATGCTTATTAACTGACGCTGCAGTGGAAAACATGATTTAAAAGAAGCATTTTTTTCTTCTAAAAACTATATTTGTAACGTAAGTAAAGCAATTACACTGACTTTACTAACTGTAATCCAATTATACAAATTTAACATGTAATTCATTACATTACTGAGTACCTCAAAAATGTAATTAGAATACAGTAACGCTTTACTGTGGAACGCGTTACAACCAACTCTGTTACTACACATCTAATGTGAAATTTAATATTCCATTCCTAGTGGAACCCTACCCTAATCACAAGTGTACTACATACTGGACAGCGATTTAACCATCTGTAATAGTTTGTTCGCTTTGAAGGAGAACCAAATGTACAAAATAACAATGTTCTCTAACCCTCAGTGTTCAGCATATCTTGCAGCTTTTAGAGCAGAAATGAAAGAAAAGCCTCCCTGCTTTAAGCCTAATGAAAACATCGTTTCACCGTCAAATTTAAGATCTACACCCCGGAGACAAATATCCAGGTTTGCAGCACAGCTTACAGCCAAAAAGCCATCTGGATCTAGGAGACGCGAGGATGCAATGGCTTTCAGCCTGCAAAGCATTACGGCTGATTAAATGTAGACCACAAATTAGTGGATGCTTTTAGGGATGCCAGAGCATTTTTAAGCAACTTAAGACTTTTGTTTTAGAAATCACTTCTGCGAAATTCAGAAGTCCACAAGGGAAATGAAGGATCTATTGGGGATTCTGGAAATGCAGTTTAACGATTGGTGCAGCTTTATTGTATGTGTGTGAAGGTGAATCAAAGCCTGCATGTGAAGCCCACACTCAGTATCAGTGTGTTTGTGTGTGTACGTACATACAGGATGCACAGATTTCACTCGCAAACACTTTGATTCTTATAAACGCTTACCAAAGCATTCTGAAGGCTTACAGGAAATGCTTACAGAGACACAAACACTCACACACACACTTGATCAACACACATTCAGGTTCATCCTCTTCATCCTCTATGCTAGTACTGAGAAGGCCTTTATGGAGGGTCTGATTTTCTCGGGACAGACAAAATCTGCTATGCAAATGAGAAGAAGGGGGCGGGGCATGTAAAATACTGGAGAGCATTTGATTGGTTGGAAGATTTGATGAGGAAATTTAATGTCAAAAAAATCATCGATCCGTTAGGCGAAACTGCAAGCTTTGGATGTTTATATCAGGATTATATCATCTTAACATGAGTTTTGGAGCATGCTAGATTATAGATATCCTTAACCTCTTAAGGCCCAATGTGGTTTTCTACACTTTTATTTCTCTTTGCAATTTGGGCTTATTGGAAAATAAAAAAAGTATCATCTAAGTAAAAATCTAAGTATCATCCTTTGATATGATGTACTTTTAGAGAAAAATGATGTCCATAAATGTGGACTCGTGGTCCGAATTTACATATATTTGTATTCAGTGAGCATATCTGTAATGTATTGAGGTCCTAGGCCATTTAGTGATTTATAGACAAGTAATAATACTTTAAAATTTATTCTGAATGTAACTGGGAGCCAGTGTAAAGACCTGAGGACAGGTGTAATGTGCTCTGATTTTCTGGTTCTGGTCAGAATTCTGGCCGCAGCATTCTGGATGAGCTGTAACTGTCTAACTGTCTTTTTGGGAAGGCCAGTGAGGAGGCCGTTACAGTAATCCACCCTGCTGCTGATAAAAGCATGAACAAGTTTCTCTAAGTTTTCACTGGAAACAAAGCATCTAATTCTTGCAATGTTTTTGAGATGATAGTATGCTGATTTACTGACTGCTTTGACATGACTATTGAAACTCAGATCTGACTCCAGAGTCACACCAAGATTCTTGACCTTATTTTTTTTTGTTTGACCTTTAGAGCCAAGGTACGCATTCACCTTGAGAACCTCATCTCTGTTCCCAAACACAATCACTTCAGTTTTCTCTTTGTTTAACTGAAGAAAGTTTTGGCACATCCAATTGTTAATTTCATCAATACATTGGCAGAGGCTGTCAATGGTGCTGTAGTTATTAGCCAGTAAGGCTAAGTAGATCTGAGTGTCATCAGCATAGCTGTGGTAGGAGATTTGGTTCTTTCTCATTATTTGGCTCAGAGGGAGCATATAAAGGTTGAACAGCAGAGGTGCCAGAATCGAGCCTTGTGGGACTCCACATGTCATGGGTGTCCACCTCGACCTATGGTCACCTATACTGACATAGTAACCTCTTCCTTCAAGGTAAGATCTGAACCATTTGAGGACCGTGCCAGACAGTCCAACCCAGTTTTCCAGCCTATCCAGAAGTATGCTGTGATCGACAGTGTCAAATGCGGCTCTGAGATCGAGCAGTACCAGCACTGTTAGTTTGCCTGAATCTGTATTTAGGCGGATATCATTGATTATCTTTATAAGAGGGCTTTCTGTACTGTGATTTGGTCTGAAACCGGATCAAAAACTGTCTAAACACCCCTTGAGGTTTAAGAACTTGTTAACCTGGTTAAAAACAACCTTTTCAATGATTTTGCCAATAAAAGGGAAATTTGAGATGGGCCTGTATTTGCTCAGTGTTATCCAGGTTGCCCTTTTTCAAGAGGGGTTTAACAACTGCAGTTTTAAGTGAGTTAGGAAAAATCCCTGAGAGAAGTGAAGCATTCACCACTTTTAGAAGATCCATTTCTAAACAGGTAGACACAGTTTTGAAGAATGATGTGGGGAGCGTGTCAAGACTGCAGGTTGATGTTTTCACAATCTCTTCTCTTTTACCATTAATTGCCATGAAATCGGACATAATGTCTGATTTCTTAAGTTGTGGTTGAGCTAGTCTGATGTCGACACAACTTGGCTGATTGGATGAGCTGATTGCCTTTCTGATATTATTGATCTTGTCAGTAAAGAAATGAGCAAACTCATTACATTTGCTTTCAGAGAGTAGCTCACTGGGAATCCTACTGGGAGGGTTTGTGAGTCTTTCTACTGTTGCAAAGAGTGTACGAGCATTATTTACATTGCTGTTTATAAGGTTTGAAAAGAAAGTCTGCCTAGCAGTGTTTAGTTCCAGTTTGTAAATACTCACTGCTGTGTATTTGTGGAGTAATTTCAGCTTGACGTTTGACTCTCTTTAGCCTCACTGTGATTGACGGCTTGCTGTGGCAGTGTGGCGACTTGCGTTATTACCCTCGTTTCTCTTTTTTCCCGTCCCTCACTTTATCTCCTTCTACAACGAGAGGCTTTCTCTCCTCTGGGCTGAGAGCCAGTCGCTTTCATTAGTCTCAGCTGTAGGCTGGATGTTATTCATCACCGCTCTGGAAGTTTACAGACTTAATGAGCCTATAGCGTTTGTCAATACCATCTTTTGCCATTATGTCTAGTGCATTCTCTGGATATGTTACTTTCTGCATCTTATATTGATTCAGTTTGTGGCCACTCCATTGGAAACAGTGGAAACAGCCTCGAGAAGGTGGTTGTGTTTCACTTTGGTTACCAAAGTGTGTACTTGATTATCATATCTGTCAACATGTGGATGCGAAAATATGGGATATCCAACAACAACAGCAATAACAAAAAAATTATGTTACATATTGTTAAGCCCACTCCCATTTGTTAACTTGCACTAGGTTTAGTTTACGCCCCAAACTCCTCTCAGTGTGTTAAGTCCCAAAATGACCCCAAACTCTTAAATCTGTTCATTCAGAGCAGATTCGTTGTAAAAATAAAATACATTAAAATTGATAGAACAACTGAAATTCAATAGAAAAAAGTTCAACTGAAAAATTAAACTGTTGATTGATCAATTTAACTGAATATTAAACCTGTTTAGCCTATTAAAAATAATGGTTTAATATACAGAAATTGAACTAATAAATTAAATTTAAATATAATTAATTATTATAATAAATTGTATTATCCATTGTATTTTAAGTGCATGTATGATTATATAAATTAAATTGTTAATATAAAATCAAGTGTAAATGTCAGCGCCAGTGGTGTAGTGGTTAGTGCGTTGACACATGCACTCTGGTGCTCACGGTGACCCGAGTTCGATTCCAGTCTCGTGGTCCTCTCGTGGTCCTAGGGCTGGACAATAATTTGATATCAATATATATCGCGACAGATTTTTTTTCAATAACGGTGATATGATTTTTAAACCCATTTCCGGTATTTCGATATAAATTTATATCTATATATTTTATTATATTATATATAATTATATTGTATCGACCGAAATTGAGAAATATATTGTGATATAATTTTTTGCCATATCGTCCAGCCCTATCCTATGCCGATCCTTCCCCTCTCTCTGCTCTCCATGCTTTCCTGTCAATACTCTCTAGTGTCCTATACAATAAAGGTGAAAACCCCTAAAAAATAATTATAAAAAATTCAAGTGTAGATTCTTAAATATAAATTCTGATTATGTATGTGATTATGTATGTGTATCTGATTATGACTATGTAGTGATGAGCATGAATGAATCTCTCATTTAAATTTTTTTTGTTTAATTAACATTAAATAACAAATGAGGATGAAAAGCACAGATCTATAATAATGACAAGCATTCAGTCATTTTTATAACTGTTTATGCTCACAATTAGTTTTGTTTAAAATAAAACATGCCACGAATTGACTGAGGCCATCTCCACATGGGTGTTTTTATAAATGGAGTTTTCCTCGACTTTGATCAAATAAAATACAAATTCTGTCCACACGAAAGCGCAAAAATACACTGTGATGTATGCTAAGGGCACGTCGAACCAACAGGTGGTGATAGAAACCAATTATGCTGGGTTCACATCAAATGCAAAATTAGGTATTTGCGCGAGTAAGTCAATGGAAATGCGAAAACAAAAGCGAGTTACCATCCTGCGGTGCGAACGATGTAAAACGTTTGACGTTTGCCTCGAATGTGTGGAATTAACCTCAATCGCATCTTCCACATTTAGTGTGAAGCAAGTAGTGTTGGCCAATCAAAAAGGAGAAAACAGTGCTTACACTGACATCATGAGGCAAAAACTTCGCTTTTAGTGACCTCATTGAACCCAGAGATTCAGAAAATCATTACCTTGGCCAAAGTTTTCAGAAAGTTTCGATTTCAGTCACCTGATACTGTGTTTTCATGTGGACTAAAAGACAAACACATTTAAAAAACATGTGGAAATGAAAGCAGTATGACTGTAATGCTACGGAATGGAATGCAGCTATTAATATATTAATTTCAAAGTGCTTTTAAGCCAGAATAAAACACATAATTGTCTTGAACAGCTCTTATAAAACATCCTGGTGGTTCAGCAGAGTTATGTGTGTGTACACTCTCAGAAATAAAGGTACACTGTTCAAAAGGTACACATTTGTACCAGAAGGCTCCATATTGGTACCTCAAAAGTATATAATAGTACCAAAAAATATTAAGAGGAACACTTTTGTAATTTTTAGGTACTAATTTGTACCCTTGAGGTATCAATATGAACCTTTTAGGTACAACATTGTTCCTTTAGAAAAGGTGTACCACCCCAGTGACAGATCGCATACCTTTATTTCTGAGAGTGTGTAAGGAGGATCAGCTCTGTGCAAATTTTACTGCCACCTTTCATACAAAGATTAAAAATACAGGAAAAAAAATGGAGGGATGGTTATAGATGTTGATTATAGACGTTGATTATAGTACGAGCATTCCATAAAATAAAATATAAAGTAATGAAAGGTAAAATTAACCATAGTATGACATATTTTTTTTTTGCTTTCCAGTCAGTGTCCTCAAGCTGAACCTGGTGTGAACTGTGAATAACTCCTCTGGTGTTGACATATTTCGTCTTCTTTCATGCTCGACTGCCATCTCACATTGGATTTTGATAAATGCGTCAGATGTGCACTTGAAATTAAAGTGGGTTGTGGGTATGGAGTAGTGAATGAATAATGAAGGGAATGAAGTCATTCACTCAAATGGCTGAAACCCACCAATGTAGTGCACTTTATAGTGGATAGGGAGTGTTTTCTGACACTTGAGTGGGTTGTTTCAGTGGAAAGCTCCTACTGGGAATCATTTCTAGCAAATGAAATGCATCATTGTAACATCATAAACGTTCCTTTTTTTAAAATATCACAGACTCTGCACTAATGTTAGCATGGTAACACTTTAGCTTAGATACTAATTCTCACTATTACCTAGTTGCTAATTATCCAACTGTTATTAAAGGAACACTCCATTTATTTTAAAATAGGCTCATTTTACAACTCTCCCTGTTAAGTTTTTTAGTACAGTTAAGTTTTACCTATTTTGAATACATTCAGCTAATCTCTGAGTCTGTCATGAGCACTTTTAGCTTAGCTTAGCTTAGCGTAGCATAGATAATTGAATCAGATTATTCAACTGAATTCATGTTTCGTGTTATTCATGTTATATAGCGCTTTTTACAATGTTGATTGTGTCAAAGCAGCTTAACAAAGAAGTTCTAGTAAAGTCCAGTTTTCAGAGTTGGAGTTCAGTTCAGTGTGGTTTAAATTTCACTGCTGAAACTCCAAACACTGAAGAGCAAACCCGTCGATGCGCAGCTCCACATGTGCCAACCAAGCAAGCCAGTGGCGATAGTGGCGATCAAAAAACTTCAACTGACGAAGTAAAGAGGGAAAAAAACCTAGAGAGAAACCAGGCTCTGTTGGGCACAACCATTTTTCATCTGGCCAAACTTCCTGTGTAGAGCTGCAGTCTAGGCGCCAGAGGCTGGAGAACGCTGGACGTCCATTGTGGAGAACTGCAGGTGTGAGTAGAGCACCGGCGGGAGATGATGCTGGCCCACAGGATTAGTGCGGGACTCGTCTGGGTCACTGAGTCTTTCAGGAATTCGTCTCATGCACTCCATTCTTCCACGACCACCACATCGGGATCCAGCTCAGGATACGGCCTGGTCCAGGATAGATACCTTGGGATAATTTCTTCACAGGTCTTGAATCGCATCAATGGCGCTGCATAATCTCTGGAGGCCTCTGGAAGAGTATCCCCAGGTGGAAATAGAAAATAAACAGAATAATTAGCATAGCTGCTGTTCATAGTGTATTTAAACGAGATGCAAAAATGTGTTTATAAATGAAAATAGCAGTTATATAAACAAAAAACATTGAAGCAAACATGTAAAGCATATGATAGTTTCTAACACAATCTCTTTTTATATTAAGGAGGAGTGTGTCCTACAGGTTGTTATCAAGCCCACTCACCTGCGTGGAGCACATTTATGTGTCATACCGTTATGCGATGCTTTGAGTGTATGCTTTACTGAAAAGATAGGAATTTAATCTAGTTTTGAACTGAGAAAGTTGTCTAAGCCTCGGACATTATCGGGAAGGCTATTCCAGAGTTTAGGAGCCATAAATGAGAAAGCTCAACCTCCTTTAGTAGACTTTCCTATTCTAGGTACTACCAGAAGCCTTGAGTTTTGAGATCTTGAAGAGTGGGTTGGATTGTTGCGAGACAGAAGGTTGGTTAGATAAACAGGAGCTAGATTATTTAAATCTTTATAAGTAAGAAGCAATATTTTATGATCAAAACGGAACTTAACAGGCAGCCAGTGTAAGGAGGACGAAATTGGGGTGATATGATCATATTTTCTAGACCTGGTAATAACTCTGGCAGCTGCAATTTATACCAGCTGAAGTTTATTAATAGAGGATGCTGGGCAGCCAGCAAACAGAGCATTGCAGTAATCCAGCCTAGAAGTCATAAAAGCATGGACTAGCTTTTCTGCAGGTGGATAGCATACTTCGTAACTTAGTGATATTTCTCAGATGAAAGAAGGCGGTTTTTGTGACATGCGAGATATGATTAGACCAATAGGATCTCACTCAAAAAATGCTTGCCTAATTACCCTAACTTGCCTAATTGACCTTAAGCTTTTAAATGTCACTGTAATCTGAAGTACTAGTACCTAGAAAAATATCTGGTCAAATTTTAAGTCCTGTCATCTTGGCAAAGACAAAAGAAGTCAATCATTAGAAATGAGTTATTAAAACTATTATGTTTAGAAATGTGTTAAACAGAAATTGGGGAAAAACATATAGAGGGGTGATGGTGAAACGAAGCTTTCTGAACCAGTGAACCGTTCAACTCAATTGTATCGAAAAATGTTCGTTACTCGAAGCTTTCCAAATCAGAGCTCGATGATGACCTCTGCTGGTTGAAGTGTGGGAAGCACTGCGTTGCAAAAATGTTAAAACGTTCAGAGCCAACCAACTCAATCATGTAGTAATTCAACAATAGTAATATAAACAAATTACCCAGTTACTTTAGTTTTTTTTACATATAAGGAATTATACACCACTGATGATTGTAGTAAAATCCAAGGTATTCAAAAATATTTTCGTTTATTATATTCTAACCGGTCGTTTTGAGCGGGGAACGAATGCTCTAAGGAGAAGGTTTAAGAGTGAAGCTGGATATATAGTTTTGCCTGGTGCCGCATTGCGCACCTCTGCTAAGTGCACGTGCACCACACGAAACGGACGAGGCTTTTATACTTGCTGCATTCGCCATTGTGATTTTTTTGTAAACGACAGGGGGCAGTCAAAAAAAACTGACCGTAAATTCAGACGGATAAACAGAGAAGTAGAAAGTTTCCCGAACTACGTCATATCATTAATATTGTTCAATATTTTTCAACTAATTATTTTTTTATTGTTTTTATAAATTATTTTAATGATTGTAGGGATTTTTATAACCATTCAAGATGTTTTTTTAATCAAACTTTGATGCAGCACTTGCTTTTGTTTATATGTCGGACAGTTTTAAATTTTAATAAAATGTTAATGTCAGCAGAACATGGGTCGCTCTACAAATATATTTTTTATTATGGCAAGAATAAAAGCAAAAAAGCACACTTACTACAAAATACAATGTTTTTTTTTTTTTTTTTCAGATTTAGCCAGCTCCACAATTCACACATTACTGTCTGGCTAGTTTCTGTCCTATACCCATGCTAAAAAGGCAATAATGGTCCAACATACCTGACCATTATCACCAATAAAGCCTAAAAAAACAGGGCATCAGTATATTGTAAACCGATAGGTTCAAATAATCCTCTCCAGTTATCAAAGAAATAGTTTGTGACTTAATTATAGTTTTGTAACTATTAAATTGTTTTAAATTCAAAATTGGAATATATACATCAGTGTAAAACCTATGACTGGTGGAAAAACATATTCTGTAATTTTGTACCTGGGTCTCCACTTTTGCCATGGCCTCTTTTGGCTTTAACAGACATATCCCTCAGGTTTTTCCAAACGTTTTAACAAAAACTTTCCTCCTTTTCCACGGCTGTGGCAATTTCTTGCCAAGAATTATTGATCATCTACTTATCTCTATGATCACGGATTATAAAGATATCTGTACAGGCGTACCTGTTTCTCAAATCTAATGGCACGCCGCGTGAACTGTTCTCTCGAGTCTTAAAAAAAAAACATGCACTTCGCCAGCTGAAATCATGTTGCACACACCCAAAGCGAACCTCCCCAAACACAGCAGTGACATCACATTTAGCAATGCGCTCTCAAGCGAACTAGCGGACGCGCCGAGTATAAAGCAGGCTTGAGGCTTTTGCACAGATCTCGTCAGCTGGTCTCTGTTATACACTATTGTAAATAATACACTTTAGTGTGGTTCAAAAGCTTTTTAATATAAATTACTATTGCATTTTAGTTGAATTACTGGTGCGCCAGTGTTTTGAAACAGTAGAAATGTATGTAATCGACGCCTAATCTCTTCTATACACTTTACTAACCTATGAGGGTTTTGAATCAAAATTCAAAGCAGTCATGTGGGTATAGGCAAAAATGAAGCTTCTGACGTCACTGATCACATGATTATGGCTAAACGAATTAAGAATCATACTTCTTCACTGCGAGATGTATCATTTTTTGATACATGCTTCGAAGCCTCGGTGCAAAACGTCACATCACTACTAATAACTCTGACTTCAACTCTATATATTTCCAGACCACTAGATGGCACTGTGCTGGCTTTGTTTGTCCAAGCTTTTAATGGCTCGTTTCCACTGACTGGTACGGTACGGTACGGTTCGGGTCGGGTCGGTACGGGTAACCTTTATCAGGCTTGCGTTTCCATTACCAAGGGTACCCTTTTGGTGGGCGTGGTGTATGACCGAAAGTTTCAGTCGACGTCATTCTCGCTGGACGAAATGTCTACAGTAAAGCTGTACAGGTCGCTCACATATCACATGAGAAGCACTTCTCACAAAACAGATGCTTCATACACATAAATACTTGTGTAGAAATGTTTATTACTAACTTTTCTATGAACATGAGTTGATTATAACTGCAGATCAATGACAGTGCAAAACAGCCTACTGTAATGTCTGTAATTATATTAAATAAATAAATGAACATATATAAACACAAACAGCCCCTTACAGTCTCCGATATGTTACCAACTACAGAAGAACTACATATAGCAGACATTTCGTCAGTATTTAGGTTCAAAACAACACAAATTATAGCCCACAGTCAGTGAAAACCTCTCATCTGTGTCTGTAATCTTCAGCAGCACATGTAGCCTCTGTTAGACAGTAATTCCATCATTCCCGGTTCATATTAGTATAAAAAGGTGAAGATAATAGTTAAACAGGCATTTTGTTCATGTTTGCTGAGAAATAATGTGCTCCTTTTTTCCGGCTTTTCCTTTGATTCGCTCTCGCGTTTGTCAGTGTCTGACAGGATCGGGTTTCAAAAGCACGTCTATAATCAAGTGCACGTTATTATCATCAGCTCAAGAAGTTTGTTATTTCAGATATAGGCGTGCGGCGAGCGCAAGCAAGAAAGCGAAACCGCTCGCACTTCAGATGGCCTCGTAAAAAACTACGGGGCACAGGGTAGATTCTGCTCTACTCCATGCCTTTGTGACTGTTCATCAAGACGACAAGGTTTGTTTGAGCCCAGATCGACCATGGCTCGTTATTATATGTGTTTATAATTCCGCTATAATCTCTTGCTGTGTATTTCAAACATGGCGGGTTTTTTGTTTTCATTCTGGCTTGTTGCGTAAGCGAATGACGTATCTCTGTAAACCAATAGCGTTCAGCTGCGTGTCTAGCACCACCTTTTGGTACCCTTTCTCGTGTTTGATATCCTTTCGAAAGGGTGCCGAAAAAGTGGTACGGTACGGTTCGGTTCGGTACGTCTTTTGACAGTGGAAACGGCCATAAAAGCGTACCAAACCAAACCGTACCGTACCACTCAGTGGAAACGGGCCATAACTTAAATGAAACGTGTTCCCAGTAAAGATAATGTGCTGGCCGATGCAATGTCACGTATTACCATATGGTGATGGGTGGTGTTTTATTTCTGTATTTTTGTTTCGTTTACCAGTCACCATTTTGGAGGTGTTGCGTGTGGCGTTCACTCCTCCCCTTAACTATTACTTGTAATTGATCTTGTTTGTCTTTTTTTCCTTTTTCAGTTTACTATTGGTTGATTTGATGGCGTCAGGCCTTTAAAACAGACGGAAGCGGACTTCTCACGTTCCCTCATTCCTCCACGCCACCAGTTTTTGACAGCTTTATTGTTGTGTTCTCCTTTATGCTTTCCGTTTGGAGTGGGGAGTTCCAACTTGCTTTAGGTTTGTTGGTTGTTATTTATTATGTTGTTGGGCTCCCCATCTCTTGTCATTTTGGATTGTTTTTGCTGGTCATGCTATGTTAATAAATAATTTAGCTGGAACACTTTGGCCATTGTTTATTTTTGTTACGTTGTCTTTAGCTGCGTCCCAAATCGCATACTTATGCACTATTCTACGCCATTTTGTAGTATGAATAGTGTAAGCAGTGCGTTCACACTGAAAACTCTTAATAATAAGTGCTCTTTAATTACTCGCATGATGCACTCATTCAGCCAGTAAAATGAAGTGTGTAATGATGGACGCTTCACGCACTCAACGACCACAGGTTTGCTCACGTAGCGGAAAGGGCGGCGCTATCTGGCGCACATGTTGGATAACTTTATTTATTTTGGATGGTTCAAGCTAAATTCTCCTACGAGAGTGATTATAGCACCTCCCGATGGTGAATGCGGTTATACTCACGGCAGGTATTATTTAATAGTTTGGTCATTTATTTCACTGATCACTGACTGCATGAGTGCATTGTGTATAGTATGCCATTTGAGACACAGTTGTTGGTTCACACATATATATATATATATATATATATATATATATATATATATATATATATATATATATATATATATATATATGGGGGGGTTTCATTCACCCGTCCCCACCAATGTCTAATGCAAACCTACGCCCTTGTTGAAAACACTGATATTTATCTGTGTGCTAAATTTAACCGTGTGGTTCTATGGCCTGTCATTGACTTCAAGGGACTAAAAAGTTTACGATTAGCAAGAAATGACAGGTGACTTTCAAAAAGAGGGAAAAAATATGAAGAGTTTGATTATGACTGTAAGAACTGAGAAAGATGCAGAGAAAGATCACCTCATCAGCTTCTGTATTGGAAACATTCCAGATTTATGATGTTAATAACCATAGAAAAAACATGTCATCTGTAGAAGAGGGTGCGCTGGAGACGCCCTTATTGCTTTTAGTGGGGATCACTGTCAACCCTTTGTGACCTTTGGCATAAACATCCAAACAGAGCGTGGAAAACGGTGTTGTAATGAATAAATAATTAAGAAGTAGCAGGATCAGCACAGCAGAGTCTCTTTGCAGTTTCCCCCTCACAGTTCCTAGAATAGAGTTCAAAGAGGAGAATGCAACGACATGGAAATGTAAATGAAGCGCCGCTGTAGAGAAAATAACAGCTTGGTTTTCCTGATCTCTCACTCCCTGCGGAGTGCAGACAGTCGATAAGAGAAAAGCACAAAGAGACGGAAACAACTATTAAGATTTTGTCTAAAAGATAAAGTCTCGGAGTGGAAACTGGAGCTCCATTTTTGAGCTTTTTTAGTTTGTGTAGGGTCAGAGATTTCAGAAAACTCTTACACTTTTTGTAAATGCTCAATTGTTGTAATGCAACGTTGGGTCAATTATAGTCAAAAGCAAAGTTGGGTTAATATTTTCAATGATATTTAAATGACCCTTTTACATACAGAGGTTGAATTTGTCCATATTTCAACCATACTTGAGTTTAAAACTATACAGCGTTTTAGTGTACACTCTAAAATTGCTGGGTCATAACTCAACATTGGGTCAAATATTGACAAACCCAATATTGGGTAATTTTTTTTCATTCATTCATTCATTCATTTTCTTTTCGGCTTAGTCCCTTTATCCCTGTGGATAAAGGGCCCTGTGGGTCACCACAGCGGAATGAACCGCCAACTTACCCAGCACATGTTTTACGCAGCGGATGCCCCTCCAGCTGCAACCCATCTCTGGGAAACATCCATACACACTCATTCACACTCATACAGTACGGACAATTTAGCCTACCCAATTCACCTGTACCGCATGTGTTTGGGCTGTGGGGGAAACCGGAGCACCCGGAGGAATCCCACGCGAACGCAGGGAGAACATGCAAACTCCACACAGAAACGCCAGCTGACCCAGCCGTGGCTCGAACCAGCGACCTTCTTGCTGTGAGGTGACAGCACTACCTACTGCGCGACTTCGTCACCTTACATTTATATTATTATTGTTAATTATGTTTAAATAATTATTAAATGAACTGTTAGGTTTGTCCATATTTGACCCATTGTTGGGATGTCATAATTCAGCATTGAGCCATATATTGACTAACCCGTTTTGTGTAATTTGTCAGTTGTATTTAAATTAGACTTTTTAACTGAACTGTTGGGTTTGTTCATATTTGACCCAATGTTGGGTTACAATAACTTAGCATTTTTTTGTGTAAATTCTAAAAAAGGTACATTATCATAACCCAATGTTGGGTCAAATGTTGAAAACCCAATTATGGGTAAATTTCTTCAATTAGGTTTTTTAACCGAATGTTTGGGGTTTTCCATATTTGTCCCAATGTTGGGTTACAGTAACTGATTTTTTTAGTGTACACTCTAAAAAGGTACATCGTTATAACCCAACATTGGGTCATTTTTTGACTAACCCAACTTTGGGTTCCTATTTAAAATTATATTTAAATTACAATTTTTAACAAACAGTTGGGATTTTCCATATATGACCCATTTTTGGGTTACAACAACCCAGAATCATTTTAGTGTACTCTCTAAACATGTAAATTTGACCCAACATTGGGTCAAGTATTGACAAACCCAAGATATAGTTAATTTTAAAAACTATATCTAAATGACAAACCATTGGGTGTTTCCATTTTTGACCCTTTGTTGTTGAGTTGACACCCTAAAAATGCTTGTTTGTCATAACCCAATGCGCTATAGGTGAATTGGATAAACTAAATTGGCCATAGTGTATGAATGTTAGAGTGTATGGCTGGAGGGGCATCCGCTGCGTAAAACATATGCTGGAATAGTTGGTGGTTCATTCCGCAGTGGGGACCCCTGATAAATAAGGAACTAAGCTGAAATAGTATATCACAATTCCGGGGCGGTACAATGGCACTGTCGCCTCACAGCAAGAAGAAGGTCGCTGATTTGAGTACCAGCTGGCATTTCTGTGTGGAGTTTGCATGTTCTCCTCGTGTTATTCATTCAATGAATGAATGAATACATATAATGACAGTGTTGCATGTTTATCTCCAAGAGAGTATCAGATCTAGCACTTTTATGATACTCATACAACCCAAAGGTTCATTTCTCACAGATCAATAGCTTTTTCTGTGCCTGCATGATTCAGCAATGTTCAGATGCAGAGTATTCCTGGAGGTTACTGACATTTACTACATTAAACAAACTGAAAAGCAACATGCTTATTGGTCTGGCTGCATGTTATAGTTATATATTACAAATTAAAGTGTCTTCATAAAGTAAACACACACACACACACACACACACACAGAGCCACAGACTATTTGTCCACTTAATCCTCCATTAGTTGCTCAGTGGCGCCAGTCATGCTGGCAGGGAAGCCCTTGTCACACACGATGTCATCAAAGTGAGTCACAGCTGGTGAAGTCATTTCCTCCCGACAGTCTACCATCATATTCACCAGCATGGCCTCGTTCCCCCATCTCTCTCTCTCTCTCTCTCTCTCTCTCGCTCTGTCTCTCCGGTGACCTTGTTTGTGTAATTGGCCAGTTTAGTGTTTTGGGGATTGTTCTCCCCTAAGTGCTGTCCGAGATCTGAAGAGCATTATGGGTCATAATGAATGTCAGCTGGCACACAATTATTCCAGTTTGGTTTCATCAAGATATTTATGTCCTAAAGCAAAACTGCACTATTGAGCAGTTATTGATGGTATCGTTTTACACTGGGTAATACAATCACTCAGCTTATCATTTCTCTCTCTCTCTCTCTCTCTCTCTCTCTCTCTCTCTCTCTCTCTCTCTCTCTCTCTCTCTCTCTCTCTAAGTTAAATATATATTTGTTATTGTGGTTTTTCAAATGGTATAAAATACAGTACAATAAAAAAATCTCTCTGGCACAAAAATAAAATAAAATGTCAACTTTAGTATTTTATTTTAGGGCCATTTTTAAGTGGGGGAAATAAGTATTGAACACGTCATGTTTTTTTTCCTGAGAATAACATTTCTAAAGAAGCTTTTGACATGGAGTTGAACCAGATTTCGATAAAAACCAGAACAATGCTAACATAATACAAATGCTAAAATAAAACAAAACTAAAAAAATCTGAAACATTATGTGCAATAACAATGAAATGACAGAAGAAGAAAGTGCTGAACTACTGAAATATATTTAACACTTTGCATTAAAGGCTTTTTTGGTGATGGCAGCTTAAAGACGCCTCTCATATGGAGAATGAGGTCACATGGATTGCTTAAAGTTTTTCACAGACTTCAACAGTGTAAAAATCTTGGGTTCTGTGGGTCTCGTCTATCAAATCTGATCTTTACTTTGTATTTTATATTGGGTTTAAGTCAGGTGATTGACTAGGCCATTCTACAGCTTAATCACTTTGCTAAATGTGCGTTCACACCAAAGGCGGTGAGAACGTCAAAGGTCGCTCTTGTGTCTTCCTTCTGCTCTGGCGGCGAGAACATCAAAATTCACTTCATTGATCTCAAATTTAAAGGCGCATTTGCAGCATCATATCAGTTACATTCCCACATAAAATATGCTTTATAGAGTGAAAATGTTGTGCACTTTTTTATCAAATTCAAGTTCATTCACTTTGCTCCACTTTTCCAATATGTATCCATATGTCTGAAATATTCTGTAGCAGCAATACTGTTTTGTATTGTCCAACCCTATTGTCACATGAGATTCCTGCTTTTTTAAAGAAAAAAAATATATATACTGTATTTATATATATATATATATATATATAACATTAATGCACATCAGTAACTCGCCAGTAACCTTTTTAATGTATGTTCCTGTAAGAAAACATTGCAAATAATTGGAAATCCGGCGACCACAATATTAAAACTCTTGGGAACAACTGTGGTCATAACCAAAGTTCACATGGCTGTGTTCTCTGAAATCCTCTCAAGAGGTGGACTTCTACATTCTGATTGCTTGCCACCGAACCGCGCCATAGCTCATTACCGACATAGACGCACCACGCTGCTCCTCACCGCTTATCACCATCGGCTTTCATTGAAAATGAATGACTTCCAGCTACTTTGATGCTCTCGCCGCTGTTGGTGTGAACGTACAGTAATGTAGATGTTGTACTGAAGCAGCCAATATTCATTTACACTGATGATGGTTGCTGTAGATCTACTGAAAGATTTCAGCTGCTGTCTGGGCCTTCACTGCATTTCTACACCTTCCTTTCTTCATGTGTTCAATACTTTCCCTGTGTCATTTCATTTTATTACACATAACTTCATCTGTACACTAATTAGTTTTGTTCTCTTTGCATATATTGGATTTCTTTGGTTGTTACCAACATCTGGTGAAATTTTCAAGTCACCTTTCGAAATATGTTTTCCGAGAAAAATGGTGACATGTTCAATACTTATTTTCCCCACTGTACATGAACAGAGGGAATAAATTTGGATGACTAGATGGATAAAATCTGATGTTGGCTGACGTGATGATGAGGAAAGACTGATGAACTTCTATTTCTGACTCGTTTGGTATAATTATTACGCTATAAATTATTGTATTAGAGTTTGTTGTTGTGAGTATGAAAATGTAAAACACATGTTTGGTTAAAATCTCTCTCTCTCTTTCACTTTTCCAGAAGGATCTTCCATTGCCCAGGAAGAGCAGTGGGTGAGTGCAGTAATTCAGCTTTATTTGATTTGACTGCATTTGTTTGTCCAAATGTTTGTCTGTGGAATTATTCAACATTATAGTCAGTAAAAGCAAATTTTCCAAAGCCAATATACAAATAAACAATCTCTGACTTGTGTGCCTGTTTTACCAACATGGGCTCATTCTGAAAGCATACAGTAGCCCTATATGCGTTTCTGGAGATTGAGAATTATGTAGCCAGAAGTACGTATGATTGCATTTCATCTTTAAAACGAACACTATGGGGCGGTATGATGTCATTCCTTTTCTTGCTTACCAGCACACTGATTACCTCTGTATGGACAGCTTTCCCGCTGTTACCAGTTTACAACAGTTAGCTCACCATGTATGTCGACGGACATGAGACACAGTGTGGAGTTGACCGGTGAAGAACGGTTCCAGAAAGCGGGTAAGACAGAAGCTAAAAAAATAAAATAAACAAGTAAATGACAGGGAGAGAATTACAGGGCTGGTCAATCGGTGCTTTTTAAAACACTATCGGTTGGGAGGGAGAGGGTGGGGGGATTGATCAGTCGGTTGGTCAGTCAGTCAGTCGACTGTCGAAATCTGATATGAAGCAAACCCAGGTAACAAATACCACAACCATCTACCAAATACCACATTTAGTTGAGGATGTTTGTTTAATTTAGCTAGCTCAGATAGTAAGATTTATCATTAGTTTATTTAGGCTTATAATATGCAAAAGACAAAAGAATGGTGTAATCAGGGTGTACTGTACATATCTGAATAAATGCACAGTTTTATAGTTTAGTTTAGCGTTGCTGACTGATGTAAATTCTAATCCTGATATGAGGCAAACCCAATGGTGAGAGCTCCAGTGTTGTGAATGAGGTGCTGGCCGTGGTGCTGAACTCCTCTCTCTGTGTGTGTTTTCCTGAACACTTGTGTATGCAGGCTTGTTTATTGCCTATATATAACGGCAAAACACCTCCGTTTCACACATTTAGTGTCAGAGACTGTGCGAGTGTGTGTGGGCTTCATTATCTCCTGTATGGGTTTTGGCTTGTTGTATGTTGGGTTATGATTGTATCCAATGTTCTTGTTGCGATTAATTGCAGTTAAAGCTTTTATTAGAATATATGATATATCCCAGGGTGGCACGGTGGCTTAGTGGTTAGCACTGTCACCTCACAGCAAGAAGGTTGCTGGTTCGAGTCTGGGCTGGGGCAGTTGGCGTTTCTGTGTGGAGTTGCATGTTCTCCCCTTGTTGGCGGGGGTTTCCACCGGGTTCTCTGGTTACCCCCACAGTCCAAAGACATACACTATAGGGGAATTGGAGGAATTAAAATTGGCCGTAGTGTATGAGTGTGAATGTGTATAGGTGTTTCTCAGTACTGGGTTGCAGCTGGAAGGGCATTCTCTGCGTAAAACATATGCTGGAATAGTTGGTGGTTCATTCCGCTGTGGCAACCCCTGATAAATAAGCCAAAGGAAAATTAATAAATGAATGGTATTTCCCAATATTGAGCTAAGTTGCACAACAGGGCTTAATTTGTGCCGGAACACACCAGATCTGGATCCAGCACCTCTGAAATCTGATACGGGACCTCATTTTACTGATCCCCGTCCTCAACCGCCCTCCTCCCCCTGTCCGCTGTTCACTTTCATGTTCTTCCGCGACTCCTCAACCCTCTTGACTTTTTCATCCGCGACAACCCCCTTCCCTGCTCTTCACCTTCGTCCGCAACACCCCAACGCCATCCAACGCCCCTCTATAAACACCCCCCCCTCCTCTCCACCTTCCTGCGTGAAACCTTGCCTCTCCTCGGGAAACATGCCGGATCAGTTACCCCGATCTGTTCCGGGACCTCGCAATTAACATATTATTCATTGGGTATAATAACAAAAACAACAGCAACATTGTTTTGAGGTCAGTCCTGGGGTCCGTTCTTTGTACCTTGCTTAAAAGATGATTAGATGGATCCTGGATCATTTAATCTTGATAACTGATCTCCGTCTAATTTGATTCTTCAAACAAGTTCGCGAATCAGATTAAAATGTCTGGATGAACTGATCTGAGATCACTGCGTGTGTTGTGAAGGGCAGATCTATCGATCCATAAAATCATGATCAGCAACGATTGGCTGACGGCACAGCAGTGTTATGACATCATCTGATTAATATTCAATTATCCATGAATTACATAAAATTCATAGGAAACAGTTTGTTAAATATGATACGCAATAACTTTCTACCTTTGTTGTGGGCTGCAGGCTTTACCCTTTCATGTGTCAAGAGTATTCATCAATTTATTTAGTTTCACAGTTAGAGCAGATTTTCTTTATTATAGTAGCCATAGTAGTATTATAGTAGCCGGTTTCTTAATCGCTGTAAAGAATAACTGGATGTTTAAATTAATTTTGCATCACTAGAATTTTGATATTGGGAAAGGTGTCTGCAACTTTTGTGAAGCATCAAATCACCATCATGTTAGCCATCAAAACATGTTCATGACTGCATAAATGTATTATACCTAAATAAGTCCAATATTGTGCATGTCTATTATCATACACAAATTGTACTAAAGTGATTGTATCTAAAAAGTCCATATCAATAAATTTTCCATAATTTGAACCACCAGCAGGTGGCAGTCTTTGTACTTTTATTTCGGAGTGCAGATTGCATAAGTTTTATTAATATATATTTTTAAACTTCTCTGCTTAGAAAACACCAACAAACACAGACCCAAGACACGAGCACATGATAAATGAAAACACCTTACCATGCGCTCACGCCAACCGAAACCGAAACCAACCAGACTGAGATGTGAGACTGAAACAGCACGCTGCCGACAGAACAAAAACAAACACGAGTACAAGAGGGCGTGTCCCAAGCAAGCCCAGGTTACAGAAAGCGGCTAAGACAAAAAGAAAAGCCAAAAAATAACATAAACAAGTAAATAAACAAGGTGAGAATGTGGTAAAATCTGAAAATGTGATCAAAATTAGGTGAGGGCTTTTCTTTTTCTGGGTTGCTTTTGAAAACACTATCGGTTGGGTTTAGGGAAGTAGGAGGGTGGGTCAGTCGATTGGTCAGTCATTCAGTCGACAACAGCCTCTGGTGGATTTACGTGAGAACAGCAGGCGCTAATGGCACTCGCGATTAGAAATTTGGGATCTCAAAAAGCGTACACAGCGGTGGATTGACAAAAACTGCAAAAGAATTGTACCTCCTGAGACATATTTGGCGCTCTCCTCTGTATATAGGGGTACATAATCAGAATGAGCCTGGGTTGTATTTGTTGGAGTGTAGGAGTGTGAAGAGATGTAGAAGGGTTTTTGTAGTTTCTTCTGGAAGCTAATGAGGGATAGAATTTTTCTGCTCCGAGCAGGTCACGCTGTTTAATTGGGCTGATATAGTAGATTAATCAGCAGACGATCAATATGACATTTCCAGGACTGCTGAACCGCGTCGGCTGTAATCAGGATACAGTCTCACCGCTGTCTGGAGCGCCGTGACTTTCAGGATGTCTTACATCCGCAAAACCACACAGTCACTCTGGCAATGCTTTGTTTGGCCACTGTAAAACAATTGCAGGATTGCACACAATTCATTTATGTCATCCTAACACCATTAAGTTAACTTAACTTATTTAAATAGATTGAACATAAAACATTTACGCCCCGCCAAAAATCTCCAGAATTGTTATATTGCAGCTCATTTTAAATGCGTAGTTTGAACAAGCAACAAAACAAATTTTTTGAGTGTACTTTGCGCATGGGTTTTAACCAGATTTGTAATTTTAAGGATTTAAGGTGTAATTTTAAATGAATCGTCATATTTAGATTAAAGGTGCACTCAAAAAAGATTTTTTTTACTTGTTCAAACTGCTTGTTTAAAATGAGCTGAAACAACACAATTCTTGAGATTTCATTGGGACAACTTACATTTTTTATGTTCAATCCACATAAATTTCTTAAAAGTGTTAAGTTAACTTAATCGATTTGTGTTGGGACAACATGAAGGAATTGTGTGGAACCCTGCATTTTTTACAGTGAATGAATGATTCAGCCTTTGAAGAAAATCACTGTGTGTATATTTTTGTGCACAATTTTTATGTATTCAAATAAATAATTTTTTTCATAGTAAAATATGTTAGTGTTTAATTTTTAATATGTAATTTGTGATATGATATGATATGATATGATATGATATGATATGATATGATATGATATGATATGATATGATATGATATGATAGGATATGATAGGATATGATAGGATATGATATGATATAATTAGGGATGTCAAAAGGTTAATTACAATTAATCACATCCAAAATAAAGGTTTGTATTTACATAATGTGTGTGTACTCACTGTGTACAAATATTGTGTAAATATAAATAAAAATATAAATACAAAATATAAATATAATATAATATAATATAATATAATATAATATAATATAATATAATATAATATAATATAATATAGTATAATATAATATAATATAATATAATATAATATAATATAATATAATATAATGTAGTATAATATAATATAATATAATATAATATAATATAATATAATCACAAGGAATTTGTGACTTTAATCTACTGACTAATTAATGTTTTAATACTGAGATTACTGATATTTAGGTTTACAATATTTAAGTAATTTAATAAAAAAGGACATTTACTGTATAAATATAATAAGTAAATACAGTAAAAAGCCTTTATTTATCTATAAATAATCCTTATACTATTACAATTTTTTTTCGGTGTGATTTTTGGTGAATTTTTATTTTTAGTTTGTGTATTTTTATATTATTATGAATTTGTTTTTATGTTCAGGCTTGTTTCAGATAATTCATTTATTATTATGTATTACTACTTTTATTCTTTTAAGAAATATCCAGGCCTGTTTTAGTTATTTAATTTAAATCTGTCTTCAAAAAATAATCACACATGTTTAAATTTTCTAATATTAATAACAAAGGAAAAAAGTTTGTTTGTGTAATTGTATGTGCAATAATACAAACATCTAAAAAACTTTGTTTTTAATTCACGGATCTTTAAAGGTGATTTTCTCAATATTTGGATTTTTTACACCCTCAGACTCCAAATATTGTCATATCCTAACATACCATACATATTATTTTTGTAATGTGTAAATAATGATGAAAATATTTTAAAGAAATTGACATGAATGTCCGTTGTGTCATGTTGTCATTCAATGCATTTTATTTTTGTTTGTTTGTTTTTTTTTGCACAAAATGACGTTAGTCAACAGATTTATTCAGCCTGGCTTATTAATGATATTAACCTACAATAATTACAGGTCATTTTGTTTATTAGAAGTAGCATATTTGAAAAACTTTTTAGCTTAAAAATTCTCCTGATTGATTTGATGTAATAAATGTGTAATATTGACCAAAATTATATCTTAAAAACTGTTATTTTTATGAGTGTGTTTAGGCTCTGATATATTGGCTGGTATATGTCTGTGATGAATAAATAAATAATATACTAATATGATCAGAATGGAGCCAGCAACTTTCTGTTTTAAAGAGCAAATCACTGAATCGTCCATTCAAGCAATTCGTTCTAAAAGGCTGATTCATTAAGAATGCAGCAAGTGACTGTGTTCATAAACAGGTTGTTGAATCACTGAATCAAATGATTCATTTAAAAAAACTGATTCAGTCCAGAACAAATTAGAAACTATTTCTAGTGGCACAACAGAACAATAGACAATGTAGGTAGGTTCGAAGAATAATGTTTTAATTAATTAAATAACTATCATGTATTACTACTTTGATTCTTTGAAGAAATGTCCAGGCCTGTTTTAGTTATACTGTAAAATAAATCCGTAATTCTACGACTTATTTCTGGCAGCTGGGGTGCCAAAAAAAAAAACTTAAAATAATGGCTGTTAAATTACAGAAGTTTACCATAAAATAACGGACATTAAATTACAGAAATTTACCATAAAATAACGGACATTAAATTACAGAAATTTACTGTAAAATAACGGACATTAAATTACAGAAATTTACCATAAAATAACGGACCATAAATTACAGAAATTTACCGTAAAATAACAGACAATAAATTACAGAAATTTACCATAAAATAACGGACATTAAATTACAGAAATTTACCATAAAATAACGGACATTAAATTACAGAAATTTACCATAAAATAACGGACATTAAATTACAGAAATTTACTGTAAAATAACGGACATTAAATTACAGAAATTTACCATAAAATAACGGACCATAAATTACAGAAATTTACCGTAAAATAACAGACAATAAATTACAGAAATTTACCATAAAATAACGGACATTAAATTACAGAAATTTACTGTAAAATAACGGACATTAAATTACAGAAATTTACCATAAAATAACGGACATTAAATTACAGAAATTTACTGTAAAATAACGGACATTAAATTACAGAAATTTACCATAAAATAACGGACATTAAATTACAGAAATTTACTGTAAAATAACGGACATTAAATTACAGAAATTTACCATAAAATAACGGACCATAAATTACAGAAATTTACCGTAAAATAACAGACAATAAATTACAGAAATTTACCATAAAATAACGGACATTAAATTACAGAAATTTACCATAAAATAACGGACATTAAATTACAGAAATTTACCATAAAATAACGGACATTAAATTACAGAAATTTACTGTAAAATAACGGACATTAAATTACAGAAATTTACCATAAAATAACGGACCATAAATTACAGAAATTTACCGTAAAATAACAGACAATAAATTACAGAAATTTACCATAAAATAACGGACATTAAATTACAGAAATTTACTGTAAAATAACGGACATTAAATTACAGAAATTTACCATAAAATAACGGACATTAAATTACAGAAATTTACTGTAAAATAACGGACATTAAATTACAGAAATTTACCATAAAATAACGGACATTAAATTACAGAAATTTACCGTAAAATAACGGACATTAAATTACAGAAATTTACCGTAAAATAACGGGCATTAAATTACAGAAATTTACCATAAAATAACAGACATTAAATTACAGAAATTTACCGTCAAATAACGGACATTAAATTACAGAAATTTACCGTAAAATAACGGACATTAAATTACAGAAATTTACCGTAAAATAACAGACAATAAATTACAGAAATTTACCGTAAAATAACGGACATTAAATTACAGAAATTTACTGTAAAATAACAGACATTAAATTACAGAAATTTACCATAAAATAACGGACATTAAATTACAGAAATTTACCGTAAAATAACAGACAATAAATTACAGAAATTTACCGTAAAATAACGGACATTAAATTACAGAAATTTACTGTAAAATAACAGACAATAAATTACAGAAATTTACCGTAAAATAACGGACATTAAATTACAGAAATTTACCGTAAAATAACAGACATTAAATTACAGAAATTTACCGTAAAATAACAGACATTAAATTACAGAAGTTTACCATAAAATAACGGACATTAAATGACAGAAATTTACCGTAAAATAACGGACATTAAATTACAAAAGTTTCCTTAAATTTTTATTTCTTGTAAATTTCTGTAATTCAACCTTTATTATTTTACAGTAAATTTCTGTATTTTAACAGCCATTATTTTAGTTTTTTTTAACCTAAATTGTAAAATTACAGATTTTTTACAGTGTTATTAATTTAAATCTGTCTTTAAAAATATTCATACACCTTTAGCCTTTCAAATATTAAAAGCAAACAAAAAAATCTAGTTTGTGTAATCAATATGCAATATAAACGGATTATACATTAAAGTACTAAGATTTCAAATAGCTTTAAATATCCATGTGAAAAATAAACTGCTTTGCACGTCTGTGTAAAAATACATATTTTAAGGCTCTTTTGTCTAGTCTTATTAGTGACATTTCCATTGTGAGACTGTACAGGTCACACACACACACACACACACACATCCTCTTTCCATTATTCCACGTCATATTTTCCCTTTTATGAATTTGACCCAGTAACTCCTAAAAGCTCATCTACGCCTCTCTTTCTTTCTCTCTCATCTATATTTCATCTCTCTTTCCACCATCCAGATCATTTATTATTGAAATGAGCAGCTTTTAATGTCTGTCTGGGCCTGTACACAGCTGAGCCCATGTCTCTGTGTGTGTGTGTGTGTGTCCTGGCTGACTGTGACGTGACGTGATTTGAAGGTTCAGACTGGGTTTATTGTGGTGAAGCTTTCTGGGACACAGTGATGATAATGATGTCAGTTCTTGTAGAGAGGCAGGTGGGCGGGGCTCTGTAGCTGCATCACTGTTAACTCCACCAATCAAATTGCCAGAATCTGAGCATAAGCTCTCAAAACCTTGTGGTGTGATCTGCACAAATGAGCTCGGGTAATATAATGTGTCTTATCTCACTCTTTCATGCGTCTGATTGAAACTTGCTGTGAAAGAGAGATTGAATTAATTGAATGTAAACCCTCATTCATTAAATCAGTTTTTGAAATTATATTATATTATATTATATTATATTATATTATATTATATTATATTATATTATATTATATTATATTATATTATATTATATTATATTATATTATATTATATTTGTTGTTATGTTGCAAAAGTATGTAATTAAATACTATATATTGTTGTACTTTAATTGATTTTATTTTTAATTTCATGCAATTTAATTTAATTTAATTTAATTTAATTTAATTTAATTTAATTTAATTTAATTTAATTTAATTTAATTTAATTTAATTTAATTTAATTTAATTTAATTTAATTTAATTTAATTTAATTTAATTTAATATGACAATAAAATACAGCAATAAACTCAACCACCTTTTAAGAAGCCCAAATAACCTGTGGTGTATTTCATGAACAAGCTCAACATAATCCTTTCCGCTCTTTCTGTTCATCCCTCCCGTGTGTCATTCAGATTTCCATTAGCACTAACACCGTCCTGAGCTCTGATAGGCTTTTATTGGCCACACACACACATGCCGACAGCCTTCCCATGATTCCTCTCT